>NW_023270314.1:15773546-16050031 GCF_011800145.1 Mirounga leonina
ACGCCCGACGCCCGACGCCCGACGCCCGACGCCCGACGCCCGACGCCCGCAGGAGCATCACCTGCGGAGCGTGGAACGCGCGGCCTGCGCAGGTGCCCGGCATCCGACCCGAGGGGCGGCCCAGCGCGGGCCCTGGACGCTCAGCCCAGGGAGCTCTGGAGCAGGGGGCCTAGAAGCGGCCGCCGCAGCCCCGGGAATAATTAGAAGCCTGAGTCCGGCTGGGACATGAGCTCACTTGGCTCTCCACTCACCCTTGAGGCTTTTCTCGCCTGAGGGACAGAAGTCAGGTCCGGACGTCGTGTCTCGTCCGCCTGTTCCTTTCACACACATCGCAGCAGCCACGACGGACCAACTGATCCTTACTCTCGAGGCTGTTCTGACAGCAGAGCTCTACGTCCCTGGTCACCTACCGGTAGCAGAAGAAACTCCCAGCGCGGAGCACGCGAGGGACGTAGACTTTGAGAAAATCCAGTGTGGCGCCAACGTGTGATGGCGCTGCAGAACCTCACCCGCTGGCCGCCACCACCACCCGCGACACCTGCTCCCCTCGGCAGCCGCGCATTAGACCACAGGCCGGCTGAGCGTGGGGGCTTCCAGGGGCTGAAAACCAAGTGGAACAATGTGTGTGGTCTTTCCCAAGAGGCAATGAGGGAAAGAGATGCTCGTGCCCCCAGGCACAGCTTTGCTAGTCAGACCTGCCGAAAGAACCGCCTGGAAGTAGAACAACAGCTGGCAACCAAAGCCGTAAGGAACAGGGAGCCACCGAACAGAGTGCAGCTTGAGGATGAGCTGAGCCCACCTGTATTTTAGGCACATCGCTCTGGGGAAGGCTGGGGGCCTGAAGGAAGGGAGGAAGGATGATTGAGAGCAAGAAGACCAGCTAGCAAATGACCGCGTCGTGTCTCTGTCAACATCTGGTGGGACTTGGGACCTCCTTCCCCACCACCAGCCCTCCAGTCCTCCCTGAACTGGTCCCCCGCAGGAATGGGGTGGGGCGCAGGTAACCAGCCCGAGGATGGAACACCTGTCCTTGTTGGGCACAGCTGGTTTGGCTTCTCCTTCCTGAGGCCATCCCAGAGTTCAGGGCCTTTGGTCTTAGTCTACAAGTGACTCTGATCATTTGTCAGTTTGGGGGCTGGTCCTCACAGAAAGCTCCTGCCACAGGCTGGTGGATTTGCGGGGCAAGGAGGGAGCTCTTGGAACCTCAGGGAACATCTTTATCCACGAGGCAATGCCTGCATAAGGAAGCCCAGTCTTTGGAGCAAATGAAGAGAATTTCAGAAAAAGAACAGGGTGACAGTTTTAAAAATTTGGGCATCTTCCTTTGCCCAGAAATCAATTAGCACCGCACCCCACCCCCCAATCCCACCACCCTGGATTTGGGGAATAGAGTGGGTCTTGACGCAACACTCTATTTCTGGATTCCCAGAGGGGCTCAGCAGCCCAGAGTAGTGGGAGGGAGAGAGCGGAGGGGACAATATCCTTTCCCCGCTTTACCAGGGAACCAGATTATCAGGTGGTACGGTTTGTTACATCTTAAACCCCTGCCAGGACAGAGAAGCTTCTGGATCCCCGGCCTCTTTAGCTGAAACCGAGTAGGTGGTTGGCTCTGGCGATCACAGCCAAGAGGATAACTTCGGGGGTGCGGTGGGGGAGACTTCCAGTCTCCTAATCCCTTGGGTTGGCACTCCTGGGACCCCAATTGGGCTGTCTTCTCACCAGCGAGATCTCAGTTCTCTTGGCACAAAGTCCAAGAAGGCGGATCATCCAACCATCTGATGGTGGCCAATCCTAAAAGTGCTCTTGACAAGAGACTTAATTAAATGCTGTATGTGTGCCTGTTGGGCTCAGTGGGAGGAAGACGAGGTAGGGCGAGGGATTAAAAAAATGTTAACTGCAGGGGCACCTGGGTGGCTCAGTCAGTTAAGCGTCATGATCTCAGGGTTCTAGGATTGAGCCCGGGCTCCCTGCTCAGCGGGGAGTCTGCTTCTCCCTCTCCTCTGCCCCTCCCCCTGCTCCTGCTCTCTCTCTCTCTCTCCCTCCCTCTCTCTCTCTCAAATAATAAATAAAATCTTTAAAAAAAAATGTTAACCACATATTTCCCCAACAGCATTGAGCACATCCTACCACGGGGTTTAAAAGAAGCTGAAGACAGGTTGCTGCCAATTTCTCCCTGCGCTCTGCCCCGCCCCCCGCCCCGCAGGGGCTGAGATGAAAATAATAGACTTGACATCTGGAGAACAGAAGTTCTGTCGCAATTTCTGTTTTTATTTTATATGCTCTCAAAAAAAAAAAAAAATAGAGAAAGAATAGTTTCGAGCCTGGAGAAGATCCATCCTGTCACATAGGCTTTTTGGCATCTTCAAAGGTGCTCTACTTTGCACCTCCCGGATCTGGAAAACCGTGTCACCGGAAACACAGTGCATTGCCAAAGGCATTTGCTTTTATGCCTCCTGGTGTTCCAAAAAAGCTGCTGTTTCCAAAGAACTTCCAAGTGTGCAATTAAAATTTTGAGGCCTCGGGGCGCTTGGGTGGCTCAGTTGGTTAAGCAACTGCCTTCGGCTCAGGTCATGATCCTGGAGTCCCAGGATCGAGTCCCGCATCGGGCTCCCTGCTTGGCAGGGAGTCTGCTTCGTCCTCTGACCCTCTCCCCTCTCATGTGCTCTCTCTCATTCTCTCTCTCTCAAATAAATAAATAAAATCTTAAAAAAAAATTTTTTTTTGAGGCCTCACAAGCTGAACTTTGTATAATTTCACAGACTCCTCCTCTCCTCTGGAGATGAATCAAGCCAGCAGAAGAAGGGCTGTGTTCCCACTGTTTGGGGCAAGGGACCCAAGAAGGTGGGTGGAGAGCTCTAACTCAGGCGCAGCGGAGACAACGAGTCATTCCTTTCCCTGCTTCTGCCGCTTTCAGCTGCGGGATCTGCGCGAGCTGGTAAGCCTCTCTGAGCCTTTGAGCTTCTCTGATTCCTTCTTTGGTCAAAATAAAATTGGGGGGGGGAATCAGGAGGCCTGCAGTGTTGCAGCATAGGCCACGGACACAGAGTCGGCATCCAAAAAATGGTAATGACCGTGATACAACTTTGGAAAACAGAACCATAAGACACGTGGAAGGAAGAAAAATATTACCCACCATCCCGATACCCGTGGACACGGTTCTTCCTTTGCGCACGCTTATAGGACCCCCATGTAATTTGTCCACATCACATTACCAGGTGAGGACTCTCAAAATGAAGACTTCTCTGACTTCAATTTTGGCCTAGGCAGAGTCTCTGTCTTCTTAGTACAGCCCCTGACCCTGGGGATGGATCAAGGGCAGATGTGGGCCAGCGGGGAGGTGAGGAAAAGCCAGAAATGTCATCATCTGATCAGGATCCCAATCTCAGCCTCACAGGAGGGATGTTGGTTTCTTGCCACTGTCCAAGCAGTGGGGGACAGATTTCTCCATCAACGAGCATTCCTCAGCTCCCTGTCACCTCCTACCTGTCTGAGTGAGGCGCAGCCCGCAGGAGCATGGTTGAGCATGACGGCAGGGAACGGATGGTGGCGCCTGGTCCCTAACATTGGAGGCAACAAGGAAGTTCTTGGGTGAGGCAGGAGGCCTAAGTCTCTGCACCATTTCGGGCCATAACTGGGGAGGTACCCACTCTCCACACACTTCTAAAGATGACCCTGCAAACCATTTCTAGCTGAGTGCTCTAAACGTGGCTCAGTCCACTCACCTGCTCCCAGTCTGTAGACTTCTTTCATCAGCAAGCCACAACTGGGAGCCCTAAATTTAGCCAGCTGACACCACCTCCACTTATTCTAAAGAATGACTGACTCTAGCTCCTTTGGGCTCTTAAAACATTAAAAAAATTTTTTATGGGGCGCCTGGGTGGTGCAGTCGGTTGGGCACCCAACTCTTGGTTTTGGCTCAGGTCGTATCTTGGGGTGGTGGGATTGAGCCCCCAGTCAGGCTCTGCGCGCAGCACGGGGTCTGCTTGAAGATTTTCTCTCTCCCTCTCCCTCTTCTCTCTCCCTCCCACCCCCTCTCAAATAAATAAATAAATCCTTTTTAAATTTTTTTTAAAGATTTTATTTATTTGACAGAGAGAGAGCGAGCGAGAGAGGGAACACAAGCAGGGGGAATGGGAGAGGGAGAAGCAGGCTTCCCATCGAACAGGGAGCCCGATGCGGGGCTCGATCCCAGGACTCTGGGATCATGACCTGAGCCGAAGGCAGACGCTTAACGACTGAGCCACCCAGGCGCCCCAATAAAATCCTTTTTTAATAAACATTTTATTTATTTAAGAGAGAGCAAGCGAGAGAGAGCACCAGTGGAGGGAGAAGCAGAGGGAGGAGGGAGAAGCAGAGGGAGGAGGGAGAAGCAAAGGGAGGAGGTTGAGAAGCAGGCTCCCCACTGAACAGAGCCTGACATGGGGCTCCATCCCAGGACCCTGGGATCATGACCTGAGCTGAAGGCAGACACTTAACTGCCACCCGGGCGCCCCAATAAGTAAATCTTTTTTTTTTTTTTAATGATTTTATTTATTTATTTGAGAGAGAGAGAATGAGAGACAGAGAGCATGAGAGGGAGGAGGGTCAGAGGGAGAAGCAGACTCCCCGCCAAGCAGGGAGCCCGATGCGGGACTCGATCCCGAGGACTCCAGAATCATGACCTGAGCCGAGGGCAGTCGCTTAACCAACTGAGCCACCCAGGCGCCCCCCAATAAGTAAATCTTAAAAAAAATTATTTGGAGGGTTCCTGGGTGAATCAGTCAGTTGAACATCTGACTCTTGGTTTCAGCTCAGGTCCTGATCTCAGGGTCCTGGCATTGAGCCCTGTGTCAGGCTCCATGATCAGCATAGAGTCTGCTTGTCCCTCTCCCTCCCCCTCTGCTCCTCCCATCACTTGTGCTCTCTCTCATATAAATGAGACCTTAAAAAATATGTTTTTTAAATTTTAGGGGGGCCTGGCTGGCTCAGTCAGTAGAGCATGTGACTCTTGATCTTGGGCTTGTGGGGTCAATTACTTAAATAAGCCTAAAATTTTTTCTTATTGTGGTAAAAACATTTAACATGAGATCTATCCTCTGAATAAGTTTTGAAGTGTACAATACAGTATTGTTATCTATAGGGACAATGTACAGCAGATCTCTAGAATTTATCCATCTTTTTTTTTTAATCTTTTTTTTTTTTTTTTTTTTAGATTTTATTTATTTGCGAGACAGAGAATGAGAGACAGAGAGCATGAGAGGGAGGAGGGTCAGAGGGAGAAGCAGACTCCCCACTGAGCAGGGAGCCCGATGCGGGACTCGATCCCGGGACTCCAGGATCATGACCTGAGCCGAAGGCGGTTGCTTAACCAACTGAGCCACCCAGGTGCCCTAGAATTTATCCATCTTGCATAACTGAAATTTTATGCCTATTGACTAGCAAGTCCCCCTTTCCTCTCTCCCAAGCCCCTGGCAACCATCATTCTGTTCTTCAATTCTATGAGTTCGACTATTTTAGGTACCTCACAGAAGTGGAATCATGAGTTAGTTATCCTTCTGTGACTGGTTTATTTCATTCGTACCATATACTCAAAGTTCATCCATATTGTCACATATTGCAAGATTTCCTTCTTTTTAAAGGCTAAATAATATTCCCTCATATGTATATACTACATTTTTTAAATTCACTCATCTGTCAACAGACACCTCGGTTGTCTCTGCATCTTGGCTGTTGTAATGCTACAACGACCGTGGGGTGCTGAAATCTCTTTGAGATCCTGATTTCACTTTCGGAGGGGGTAAATCCTAAGACTTGGGATGCTGCAACATATGGTAGTTCTATTTTAATTTTTTGAGAAACCTCCATACTGTTTTACTATTTTCTTTTCTTTTTTTTTTGGTAAGGATTTATTTATTTTAGAGAGAGAAAAAGAGAGTGGGGGAGACAGGGAGGAAGGGCAGAGGGAGAGAATCTCAAGCAGACACCCCACTGATTGTGGAGCCTGATGTGGGGCTCAATCCCACAACCCTGAGATCATGACCTGAGCTGAAACCAAGAGTCAGATGGATGCTCAACCGACTGAGCCACCCAGGCACCCCTCCATACTACTTTCTATATGGTTGCACATGTTGCATTCCTCATGGAGTATAACGGTTCCAATTTCTCCACACCCTCACCAACACTTGTTTTTTCTCTTTGATAATGCCCATCCTAACATATGGGAGGTGGTATCTCATTGTGGTATTGATTTGCCTTTCCCTGATGATAGTGATACCAAGTTCCCTTACATGTACGTGTTGGCCATCTGTATGTCTTCTTTGGAGAAATGTCTATTCAAGTCCTTGCTTGTTCAAAAATTGGGTTAATAGTTTTTTTGCTATTGAGTTGTAGGATTTCCTTACATATTTTGGAAATTATCTCCTTATGGGGTATATGGTGTGCAAACGTTTTCTCCTATTCCATAGATTGCCTTTTTACTCTATTGATTGTTTGCTGTGCAGAAACTTTTTACTTTGATGTAGTCCCACTGTCTATTTTTGCGTTTGTTGCTGGGCTCATACACATTTCAAATCCATCTATTTTAAGACTTTAATGTAGACTCTCCAGAGACTATGTAACACCCCCTATTTCAACCAGTCATTTGGATTCTCTCTCTTTTTTTTTTTCCCAGTGTCCTCTTTTCAGTAATGACCTCAATATTCTTTTAGCTGGCAGGAATAGTAACAGAAAACCAGAGAACTGAAACACCACATTCATATTTAACACATATATCTGGGCTTCCAGTCTGGAAACCTACAACACACTTTTTTTTCTTTAAGGGATCAAAAATTAGCAGCGTTTCTGAATGCACCATTATAACCAGAAGTAGAAGCTAATATGTATTGAGTACTTTGGGCCAGTTTCTGATGTAAATACATTATTTCTATCAACTCAGCCCTCACAAATAATCCTACAAGGGAGGTATTATTATTATGCTCATTTTAGAGATAGGCTGAAGAACTTGACCAAGGTCACATGTGGAAGGTAGTGGGGCAGGATTATGAACCTAGGCGGTTTGGTTCTAACACCGCTGCTCTTCATCACAATGCTGCTCTGATCTTAAATCTCTTCAGAGTACATATATATCTTGGTTAACTTCCTTGTGGTAGAGTTTACATATAAGGAAATGCACAGGTTTTCAGTTGGGCAAGTTTTGAGGTACACACCTATGTAACTGCCACCCAGTGGAAGATCTAGCACATTTCCCATCAACTCTCATGGTCCTTTCTAGTCTTGGCAGGTGAATGCTGGTCTGATTTCTGTTGCCTTAAGAGCTAATATATTTTTGAAGATAATGTGAGGAAGTCAGGAGAGAGGTCTTCAAATCATGTACCCATGGATAATCAATCTTGTGACTTCTAGGAGTTTCAAGCTTCTAGTTATGGAAGAAAAGTCATGAATCTGCAAGTATTTTCCAACATGTGTTCCCCCTAGATGATATTTGGTGATAAAAGTGTCTGGGTCATACTATGACCATAACTATTTCTGTTATCTTTCACCACCCCCACCCTGTACCACATCTCCTCTTGACTATGTTTGTCTACTGGGTGGACTATTATGAAAAAGACAATAGGGGCACCTGGCTGGCTCAGTCGGAAGAACATGCAACTCTTGATCTCAGAGTCATGAGTTTGAGCCCCATGTTGGGTGTAGAGATTACTTAAATAAACATAAAACTTGAAAAAGAAAGAAAGAGAAAGAGAAAAAGGAAAGAAAGAAAAATAAAAGTAAATACACTGAAGCCAAAATGAAATGAAAATGAGTTTTGAAACAATGGTTCAATAAAGTTAAATACTTTTCTTTACTGCAGAACTTGAATGTGCTAATTTGTGTTGGGTGTCCCCAAGGAGATATGGTATGTGGTGTTTCTCAAACTCACCACAGAATCTTTTATGATGGAGTATGAAAGGCCAGTGATTGTGCTGCCAACCACAGAATGGGAATTAAAATCCATCCTGCAAAAGATTTTGACTTCCTTAGTTTTTTGTTCTCATTAGCTATGGATAATTAATCTTTTAAGTTAAGCCATAAAGACAATAGAGAGTAGGGGTGCCTGGGTGGCTCAGTTGGTTAAGCATCCAACTCTTGATTTTGGCTGAAGTCATAATCTCAGGGTTGTGGGATGGAGCCCCGAGTAGGGCTCCCCACTGAGTGGGGAGTCTGCTTGTCTCCCTCTCCAGCCACCCCCTTCCCGTGCATGTGTTCTCTCTCTCAAATAAATATATTAATCTTTAAAAAAAAAACCCACTTTATTAAAAAATAAACCAATAGAGAGTAAAAAGAAAAGTTCCAAATTTTTCCCTGTACCAACTTCCAATCTCACTCCCCAGAGTAACCAATATTTAGAAGTCTGATATAAGCTTTACACCGATATTATATATGTGTGTGGATATGTGTGTGTGTGTATATATATATTCACACTTTTTTGGTGCATCATACGTCAGTTTGAATAAGCCTGAATTTCAGATTGTTTAATAAGTTTGGTTTCTTACTTTTACATATATTTGTGTATATTTTACATACAAAATTAGAACTAATTTTCTGGAAAAAAGAGAAAGAAAAACTAATTTTCTGATGGCCAGCTTTATAAAATAGGTAAGACTTCAGTTCCTTTTTTTAAATTTAAGATTTATTTATCTGACAGAGAGAGACACAGCAAGAGAGGGAACACAAGCAGGGGGACTGGGAAAGGGAGAAGCAGGCTTCCCGCTGAGCAGGGAGCCTGATGCAGAGCTTGTTCCCAGGACCCGGGGAACATGACCTGAGCTGAAGGCAGACGCTTAACTGACTGAGCCACCCAGGTGCCCCCTATTTATTTATTTTAGAGAGAAAGAGAGTGTGTGGAGAGGGGGCAGAGGGGCTGAGGGAGAGGGAAAGAGAAACTCAAGCAGACTTTGTGCTGAGCACAGAGTCTGACACTGGGCTTGATCTCACGATCCTGAGAGTTCCTTCTTTTTTTTTTTTTTTTTAAGATTTTATTTATTTATTTTTTAAAAGATTTTATTTATTTATTTGACAGAGAGAGACACAGCGAGAGAGGGAACACAAGCAGGGGGAGTGGGAGAGGGAGAAGCAGGCTTCCTGCGGAGCAGGGAGCCCGATGCGGGGCTCGATCCCAGGACCCTGGGATCATGACCTGAGCCGAAGGCAGACGCTCAACGACTGAGCCACCCAGGCGCCACTAAGATTTTTTTAAGTAATCTCTACACCCAATGTGGGGCTCAAACTTAACAACTCCGAGATCAAGAATCACATGCTCCACCGACTGAGCCAGCCAGGCACAGGCGCCCCTCAGTTCCTTTTAATAAGACTGATGAGCATTAATTTTGTAATCAGCAATGGCCTTTGTTAAAAATAATTTAAGGAGGGGCGCCTGGGTGGCTCAGTTGGTTAAGCGACTGCCTTCGGCTCAGGTCATGATCCTGGAGTCCCGGGATCGAGTCCCGCATCGGGCTCCCTGCGCGGCAGGGAGCCTGCTTCTGCCTCTGACCCTCCCCCCTCTCATGTGCTCTCTCTCTCATTCTCTCTCTCTCAAATAAATAAATAAAATCTAAAAATAATAATAATAATAATTTAAGGAAATACTGACAAACAGTGTGCTCTCTTAACCGGCTTAACATCCCCACTACTACTTAACTGATCTGTTCAGCCAAGTCTTTCTTCACAGCTGCACAAAAGCAAACAGCAGCCTACCCCAGGTGCTAAGAGTCAGAAGAGGCTACAATAAATTGTTTCAAAGTTCATTACTTTTCAGTCCCTGTATTTCCTGATATTTCTGTTTTTCTTAAGTAATTATATACGTAAGAGGTTCCAAAACTGAAAATAAGCAATTCTGGTCGCTCTAGAGTTTCTTAGGTTTATAGGTAATTGCCCAGAACTTGTTTGGTCCTGGGAAAGGGACTGGGGGATAAGGAGTAAAACATGTCTCCATCCTCATGGAGCCCACAACCAGCTGCTAGGATAACGCAGGATGAAAAGCCAAAGCGGTGGTCTGGGAGAGAAACTGCTAGAGGGTCAATCTAAGAGGTCTGATAACCTTAAAGAGAATAAAGACTCGGAGGGTAGGGATTTCTCAAAGAAATAATACAAGAAAATTTCCCAGAACTGAAAGACATGTTTCCAGTTTAAAAGGGCCCAGTGAGTGTCTAGTTAAAGAAATAATCTTAAAGATTTATTTATTTGAGAGAAAGTGTGCACGCTTGCATGCACGGGGAGAGGGAGTGGGAGAGAGCCCCAAGCTGACTCTGCACTGAGCTCAAAGCCAGACTTCGGCCTGATCTCATGACTCTGAGATCACCACCCTGAGATCACAACCCTGGCCAAAACCAAGAGTTGGATGCTTAACTGACTGTGCCACCCAGGCGCCCCAAATAAATAATCTTATTATTATTATTTTTTTAAAGATTTTATTTATTTGAGAGACAGAGAATGAGAGAAAGAGAACACCTGAGAGGGGATAGGGTCAGAGGACGAAGCAGACTCCCTGCCGAGCAGGAAGCCCGATGCGGGACTCCATCCAGGGACTCCAGGATCACGACCTGAGCCGAAGGCAGTCGCTTAACCAACTGAGCCACCCAGGCGCCCCTTATTATTATTATTTTTAAAGATTTTATTTGTCAGAGAGAGAAAGAGAGAGCACACAAGCAGGGGGAATGGCAGGCAGAGGGAGAAGCAGGCTCCCCGCTGCACTGAGAGCCTGATGCGGGGCTCGATCCCAGGACCCTGGGATCATAACCTGAGCTGAAGGCAGACACTTAACCGACTGAGCCACCAGGCGCCCCTTGTCCAATACGTTATATGTTGTGTAACTCTAAGAACATTCCTCAGCCTTGTCTGTGGATGAGAACTTTGTTTTGGGAGAGAGCTTCTCTTCACATATTCCAGCTGCCAGAGGCTCCTGGTTCTTGGGTCAGCAGCTGGGACAGCTTCCTTAGGGTCGAGGGCTGAGATACTCAGAAGCAGCATCTTTGCTTTTGATCGACCATCAGCCAATTTCTCATGGGCTTATCTTCCAATAAACTTACACTACTTCCTGACATAACTTCCCTGAGGACCACCAGGAATGGTGGTGGCCACTTTGGGGAACTGGACATGCATAAGATTGTTCATTTGAGAGGTAACTTAGAACAATGGAGGAGATAGTCCCATCTATCTAAAAGAGAGAGAACTTCATTGAATGTAGGAGGCTCCTATCCTTAGCCTCCACATTTCAGAGATTAATAAGCATTGGTATTTTACTAGTATGGCTTGGTAATATATATGTATTTTGTAAGTAAGCTCCACACCCAGCATGGAACCCAGCACGGGGCTTGAACTCAACCCCACCCCTGAGATCAAGACCTGAGCTGACCTCAAGATTCAGATGCTTAACTGACTCAGCCACCTAGGTGCCCCTGGCTTGGTAATATTGTTAAGGGCTTCAATTATTGTTTAAATCATCTGTGAGAACTCTTCTTGTGTGTGTATGTGTGTGTGAAAATATACTTTTTTTCTGCATCTCAACTTTCTCCCTTGTCCTTGCAGAGGGAAGATAATCAGCGTTTGATGGTGATGGTGTCGTATTGGTGTTGAGCTTGCTCCCTCTCAGAGTCAGAGAGAGTTTGCTTCTCATACACCACTAAGTACAGGATAGGCCTTATAGATTCTGTGACGCCATCTTGTCCATTAGCCCACCTGTTGCCTCACTGATGGACAGAGAATGAATGCTAGCAGGAGATTACACCCTACTCTCTATTCTTCATTTGTGGTTGGGGGGGTGTCCTCATCAGGGTTCCTCCTCTACAGAGCTGCCCATGAGGAAGCCATGCAACACTGGGAACAAATGGGATGCTGTCTGGTGAGCAGCTCTCCCCTTTGTCTTCTTCCCCATGCGAGGGAGGTGGTTTTCTGTGTATTCCAGATGTGCTCATATCTGCCTCCTTATAGGAAACAAGAGACTTTCATTCAGCCACCAAATTTCACTGAGCTAACTGCTAAAACCTGGGGCAAAAAGGTGAGAGGGAGGACCAGAGGAGATCCTTGGTATAAAAGAGCCCCCTGGTACCCTTCCTTCTCTGAGACTAATCTCAAAACAAGGCCAATTTCAACATGTAGGAGCCTAAAGGTTACGGCTCATCCATATGTATGGAGAGTCTAGATCTCACATTTGTTTAGAAAAAGAGCATGTAATGCATTTGATACATAAGCTCCTTAAACAGGATTTCACGTAAGCGCTCAGATACATGGACGATTCATGAGGCAGTCCTGTTTCTGTAGATACTTGGTGACTTGCTATCTGACTTCCAGAAACCTTCCCCTTTCTCTGCTCTCTTCAGCAACTATGCAGCTGCTTTATCTATATTACTGTACCTTAGGGTCACGGCATTTATGAAGCGGGAAGGAATCTTTAAGATCAAGCCCAATCCTTACGTTTTACAGATCAGAAATCCCAGCGGCATGCTCGGAGCCACGGAGTTCTCAGCAGAAGCAAGGTCTGACACCACAGTCCTGTGCTCTCCCCCTCGGACGCCCAGGCTTCTGAGCTCTGTGGTTTTCACACATAGCTGAGGTTTCTCAACTTGATTAGAAAGGGCTCCAAGCCACTGAACGTGGATTTGCTCCTACACCTCTCCCCATTCTTTCCCTTCAAGACCATAGATTAATGAGGTGCTTAAAATAGGTACTGAATTCAGATTTGTGACTGTCTGTCTGTATTTCTTCCTAGTTTATGCTTTGGTATAACTTACTGCTTTCTAAGGTGGGGAGATAGAGAAGAAATAAAGGAGAGTGAGCTAAAGTTATATGCACTTAATTAGTATTAAAATATCAGTCACTGGTCCTGCCTTGAGACCATGTAAGTTTTCATGTGGGGTTGGTTGGGGTGGAGGTACGTAGGGAACCCTTGACAAATTTCTGTGGCGCTTTTAGACCGTAAGATATTGATGAGTGACAGAAAGAGTTTAATCCTGAAGAGGTGACCTGATGTTGAGCCATCTTTTGTAGGTGGCCACAATCCATCAATCTACACAAAAGGCTGGAGCAAGGGACTAGCTGATTTCTAAGAGTCAATTCATTCTTAATTCATACAATTCAGGTCCCATATGGCTGTCTTCATTAAGTCAATTCAGTAAGAAAAATAGCTATTAACTGCCCACTATACAAAATATTGTGTTAAACACTGGAGACAGGATAAGAGATAGTTCTTGCTTTTGAGGGGATATGATTCTGTAAGGCATATATTTATTTTTTTTTAAGATTTATTCACTTTATTTTTATTTTTTAAAATTTTATTTATTGGGGCGCCTGGGTGGCTCAGCCATTGGGTGTCTGCCTTCAGGTCAGGTCATGATCCCAGGGTCCTGGGATCGAGTCCCTTGTCGGGCTCCCTGCTCAGCAGGAAGCCTGCTTCTCCCTCTCCCACTCCCCCGGCTTGTGTTCCCTCTCTCGCTGTCTCTGTCAAATAAATAAAATCTTTAAAAAATAAATAAATAAATTTTATTTCTTTATTTGAGAGCGAGAGATAGAGCAGAGCAGGAGGGAGTGGGAGAGAGAGAAGCAGGCTTCCTGCTGAGCAGGGAGCCCGACGCAGGACTCGATCCCAGACCCTGGGATCATGACCTGAGCCAAAGGCAGACGCTTAACAACTGAAGCACCCAGGGGCCCCTTATTTATTCATTTTAGAGAGAGAGAGAGAGTGCGCACATATGAGCTGGGGGAGGGGCAGAGGGAGAGGGAGAGTATCCTCAAGCAGACTTCCCACTGAGTGTGGAGCCCGACATGGGGCTCCATCCGAGGACCCTGAGATCATGACCTGAGCCAAAAATCAAAAGTAGGCCCTCAACCGGGGTGCCTGGGTGGCTCAATTGTTAAGCGTCTGCCTTCGGCTCAGGTCATGATCCCAGGGTCCCGGGATTGAGCCCCGCATCGGGCTCCCTGCTCGGCGGGAAGCCTGCTTCTCACTCTCCCACTCCCCCTGCTTGTGTTCCCTCTCTCGCTGTGTCTCTGTCAAATAAATAAATAAAATCTTTAAAAAAAAAAAAAAAAAAAGAGTAGGCCCTCAACTGACTGAGCCAGCCAGGAGCCCCTGCAAGGCATATATTTAAATAATCTCCTTAGAATGGGGTATTATCTCATCAAAATACTTTATTTCATCAGATTGTAAGTAAAAAGAGTTCTGGAAACAGGCTCATCTCCAAACTAATTAATCTCCAAACTAATGAGAATACTAGCAAGCTTTGCTTTGGAAGAAGAAATCACCAAACTTTCTAGGGAAAGATGACCCACTGATGAAGGCTCTGTGTGAGATACTCCGTGAGGGTTTCTAGGTTCACATCCTCTGATGCGCACGTACCGAACACTGCACTGTGGTTCCGCAACAAAAGCACTGGATCAAGAGTCATCATGTAGGATAAACTTCTGTTTCTTCGGGGCGCCTGGGTGGCTCAGTTGGTTGAGCGACTGCCTTCGGCTCAGGTCATGATCCTGGAGTCCCGGGCTCGAGTCCCGCATCGGGCTCCCTGCTCAGCGAGGAGCCTGCTTCTCCCTCTGACCCTCCCCCCTCTCATGTGCTCTCTCTCTCATTCTCGCTCTCTCAAATAAATAAATAAATCTTTAAAAAAAACCCAAAAAACAAAAAACTTCTGTTTCTTCCCACGTAAGAGTTTTGGAAGGCTAAGTTATTTAACCATTTGGAGGCAATTTACTCATTTTTAAAATGAAAGGATTGGAGGGGTGCCTGTCTGGCTCAGTCGGAAGAGCATGCGAATCTTGATCTCAGGGTTATGAGTTTGAGCCCCCCGTTTGGTGTAAAGATCACTTACAATAAATAAAGAAAATTTAAAAAATAAAATAAGATGAAGGGATTAGAGAAGATGATTTTTCTAAGTTCTCTTAGGGCTCTGACATCCAAATTATGCTATTCCATATCCGAAGGATGATACATATCAACAGAGGGACCTTGAAACGATTTAGATTCCCCATATTTTGACAGTGAAAAAGAATAAAATAAAATATTAATTAAAGGAAAAATAGATGCTTGAAATAACTAGGCCTCACATTTTGTAGATTTCTTAATCAGATATCTTCCTTAGTGATTATAGATCACAGTCATTTCTGTTTTAATTAAAAGAAGATCTGGGGGCCCCTGGCTGGTTCATTTGGTAGAGCATGTGACTCTTGATTTAGGGGTTGTGAGTTCAAGCCCGACACTGGACCTAGAATTTACTTGGGAAGAAAAAAAAAGAGGATCTGATTTTGGATCATGTATCATATCCTCAGATGATGTTTGAAAATCTACCAGACAAGGGGAAAACGTTAAGTGCTTATATAAGACGCAGACCTATATGGGTGTCAAAGAACACAGGACTGTAATTTTAATCCTGCTGCAGCCTGAAGCATTACACAGAGAACTTGCTCACCTTGCTCCAGGGCTGTGCCCAACCCTCCTCCTGCCTGCAGAGCGTGAAGGTGAAGGCCAGCTCCGCAGCAGGCGCTCCAGAAACCAGACCTGGAGAGCCCATTTACTCCCTTCATTCCCCTCTCCTCTGACCCTTCTACACTCCCATCGGCAGGACTGGGTAGAAAATACAGAGCTTTATGTAGTAGTGTATTTAAGGTACTTTAAAATCTCACATCAAAACCTGACTGAACCCCCCACCCCCCCAAAAAGAGCAAAAAACAAAAACAAAAAAACAACCCAGACTAAAATATACTGCATAAACTGACCCCCAACCTAAGACATATAAGGTCCATTGACCTTTTTAGTTTTCTAGGAAAAGGAGAAACATACTGTCATTAATTTATTCTTTTCTGTGTGTTCTGAGGTATTTTAATTGTATAAGCAAATTAAGGTTCATTGAAAATAAAAGCTATTTTGTTATTTTTTTTTAAAGCTAAGGATTCTCCAACTTTCTCTAGAAAACTTCTCTGAACCTAAATGCCTATGAAGCATAAAGTTGGAATTACAGAAATGTTCATGGCTTTTAATACCTCACCTTCAAATTGCTTTCATTTTCTCTCAGTTTTTACTCAATCATGTTAAATAATGCCTTAAGAGCTTTATTATTATTAAAGCAGAGAGAGTGAGAGAGGGAGAAACAGGCTTCCTGAGGAGCAGGGAGCCTGATGCGGGGCTCGATCCCAAGACCCTGGGATCATGACCTGAGCCGAAGGCAGATGCTTAACGACTGAGCCACCCAGGCACCCCTAAGAGCTTTATTTTTTCTCTGTACTTGAGGGAGGCTCCATTTTAGTAACAGAAATCAAAACAAAACAAAAACAAAAAACATTTGAAATGAAGCATTAGCTTGAGATAACTTACCTCTACCTTGGCTCCAGACCAATTTGGATTTCCGATTCTTTGAGCAGGTCAGTGATTTGGGGAACCAGTAAAAGAGACGAGCTATTCTTCTGAAGGTCTTGTTGAAGTCACTTTTTATGGCCATAGCCAGAACTATGAATGTTCCAGAATGATTCCCTATAGAGTATATGGATGAGGAAAACACAGTAACACCCACATATGACACTTTAGCTGTGAACTCTCTTCCAGCCAATATGTCTGGGGACCACCTGTTAGCCCTAAATCCCCTTCCCCTGTCATTCCTTTGGTTTGTCCTTTAGACCTTAGCCCTCATAACTAGAAACTGGTATTAATAGATGTTCTTTCTAAAGAAAGAGTTTTAAGCTTCAGAAAGTCTAACCTATTATAACACTTGATAATTTTTAAGCATAGACCCCCCCACCCCACCGCTTCAGAAAAACACAATTACTTTCACAGAGGAGCGAAGTAATCAGTATCCACTAAAGTTCAGCATCCAGCAGAATTTCAGTGCAATTGGTAGGACTTGGGTGATTAACGAGCTACCTCCCAAAGCCATAGCCTGGATCGCATTTGTTTTGTACAAATTAAAAATGTTTTACTCTGTACAGACCAAAAATTTTTCCAGTGAAAACATGATTATGTATTTTAAACTCTGGCAGGAATTTATTCCAGAAAAAAAAAATTTGATTCTTATAAGCCAAGAAATGTGTAAAAGAACAAGATTTTTTCTAGGGTCCTGTTTTGGAATTTGACCCTTTGTTGAATATTTTTCTAGACCTTTAATATTATTGTGTATTATTTCAGCAGACACTAATGTCTAGCTCTCTACTAAGCAACTGGGACTGAGGTTCTCACCTGAAGCTATGTTTAACCACTAGTCTTTGCACATTCTGTTTATGTCAAACTTATGATAGCTTGCTTAGTCCCTAAACATCCTGATGTAATATTTGGGTTGTGCTTTTATACACACTAAATTTTTGGTGATCTGTATGCTAAAAAACACAAACGATATTATTACCAGTTTTTATTTCCACGTCGGTGTCTTTGTTTTCTATTCCATTTTTGGTATTCCTTAGGATTTGGACGTTGAGTCTTCCTGTAAGTGACAACTGGGGAGGAAGTCCAAATAAAACAAGTGTAAGGCTTTTGAAGATACTTTGGTCTTTTTTTTGTTTTGTTTTGTTTTGAGTAATCTCTACCCCCAATGTAGGGCTCAAACTCATGACCCCGAGATCAAGAGTTGCATGCTCTCTGGGCCAGCCAGGAGCCCCAACTTTAGTCCTCTTAAAAATGGGATGTGGGGGCACCTGGGTGGCTCAGTCAGTTAAGCATCTTGGCTCAGGTCATGATCCCAGGACCCTGGGATCTAGTCCCAAATCGGGGTCCCAGCTCAGTGGGGAGTCTGCTTCTCCCTCTCCTTCTGCTCCTCCCCCCGGCTCATGCTCTCTCTCACTCACTCTCAAATAAATAAAATCTTTAAAAAAAATGGGATGTGGATGATGGATCCAGCTAAAACAACAGCGTTACAACTCCTTTATATTTTCAACACTTTATATTTTCAGCACTTGAGTTTTAAACATTTGAGTAAATTTCCTACAGCACTTCTGAAAGACAAAGCACAATGTATAATAGGCATTTCTGAGTGGGGTGAAATCAGAAATAGCAGACTAATCCTGGTTGTAACTATGATTCTGAAGGGAGAATAAATTTTTGATATATCAGTTGAGATTGCTTATTCCTACTGATAGTGCCTTTCTTAATTCCAAACAACTTACCTCTTATTTTTAGCACAGAACACCACAGAAATTATTGCTTAAAAAAAGTAACAGGAAAGCAAGATAAATCCAAGATTATTATAATTCCTTTCTGGATAATTTATTGATAAATATTTTTTGAAATAAATATTTTAAGATCTTTTATATCTAAGAATAGAGGCATCCTGCTTGACATAATGTAATTAGGTCTAAAAGCCAATTATATAGTATTTGGTAATTTCCAAAATAATAGAACCTGGAACTTCAGAAGATGTTATGGGATTATTTTTCACATTTCTTCCCTAACCTCTAATTCCTTTTTTATTTACTCAAAAATATCCTTTTTCCCATATGCTTTATGTTCACTTATTTCATTTTTTATTTCTTGTTAGAACTATAGCTTATATAAAGAGTTAAATCCACTAACTGTATACTATTTTTATATCATTAATCCCTACCTTTTGAAAATATATCTCAGTAATGAAAAAAAGGCTACTAAACTGTAGATGTAACTTACCAGGTTATTAGATCAGCAGACTAGTATCACCATGTATTCATTAACTTAAAATGTTCTGAATGAGGACTGTATTTTTGTTTTTGTTTTTTTAATTTATTTGACAGAGAGAGACACAGCGAGAGAGGGAACACAAGCAGGGGGAGTGGGAGAGAGAGAAGCAGGCTTCCCACGGAGCAGGGAGCCCGATGCGGGGTTTGATCCCAGGACCCTGGGATCATGAGCTGAGCCGAAGGCAGACACTTAACAAGTGAGCCACTCAGGCGCCCCAGGATTGTATTTTTGAAGGTAAAATATTAAAAGCAAGAATGCCCAGGGGTGCCTGGGTGGCTCAGTCAGGCGTCCCCCAGATAGCATAAATTAATTGGAGAACTTATACTAAATTAGAATCAGATTTAGAAGAGAAACAAAACTGTCCTTATATCCAGTAGTCTGAGAATGATTTGCAATCACCACAGATATTATTTCTTTCAAAAGACTTTTGTTTCTCAAACTGTTGTACACAGAAAAATACAAACTTTTACATTAAAACTGAGAAATTTATTGATATTTTTTCATGATGGAATAAGTGGAATTAAATTAAACAAAAAATATACAGCTTGAAACAGTGGAAATAATCCTAAAATTTTTAAGACAGTTGTACACTTATGGCCAAAATAAAACGAACAGTTTTTAATAATTACATCACTTTAAAAATTCTGCTCAATAATTTATCTGAAATTAAACACATATGATGATAACTGGGTTCTGGGCACCTTGTAAAATGAAATGTCACTTTATCCTTCCCCCAAAATTGTGATCCTAGTAAAACAGTGGTTTGGTTCAGCTCCTTACCCAAAGAAGCCACTTCTCCATTCTATCACTTATAAACATGTCAACTATTAGTCTTTTCTGATTTGTAAGGATGACAATTTTGGTTCCATTTAAAAAATGTTTCCAGTAGGCAGTCAGAGATGTAGAACTCAGCCTCACTCAGAAGAGTAGAGGATTAGTATTTCAACATATCATAGGTCATGGCTTTCTTCTAGTGCTCACTGAGGTCAAATGTCCTCATTTAATTATAAATGTTAAAAGGTAAAATTACATCTTAACAGCAGCCAAAAATTTATATATTTTTTAATGTATTTACAATATTGTACATATTTACATGACCACACCAAATACTGAATTGTAGAAATAAGAGACCACTTATAGAGGCATTCATTTAATGCCCCAACATTATTTTCTTGTGCAAATTAAAACTGTTCTCAAACTTCCCAGAAAGCTAAAGACAGTCAACATTGCGAAGGCCGCCATCCATGGTTAAAGAGCCAAACCTAAAACACAAAAGAAAAAAGGAAATCTCAGATGATTCATTTATTTGGCCCCCAATATTTTAAAGAAGAATACAGGAGACTTTTCAGATGAACAAGCTGTTAAAGAGTTAAAGCAACTATGATTTGCTCTATTTCTTACTGAAACACAGTGATATTATTATAAATACGTGAAAAAAATACCAATCGGTGGCTTGGGAGGTCTTCCTTTTTTTTTTTTCCCAAAGATTTTTATTTATTTATTTGACAGAGAGAGAGAGAGAAAGAGAGAGAGAGAGAGTGCGCGTGTGTGCCGGACAGCACAAGCGGGGGGGAACAGCAGAGGGAGAAGGAGAAGCAGGCTGCCCGCTGAGCAGGGAGCCCGACGCAGGGCTCGATCCCAGGACCCTGGGATCCTGACCTGAGCCGGAGGCAGACGCTTAACCATCTGAGCCACCCAGGCCCCCCTTGGGAGGACTTCTTAAGAGAAAAGGGTGAGGGATGTGATCTAGAAAGTAAGGAAAAACTGGATAACTTCTTCTTGGTGGGGTGGGATTTAGAAAAGCAAAGATAAGGAGTTGGGAGTTTGACATACTCAACGGACAGTAAGGAATGCAACCTTGCTAGAACCGAATGTTATTTTGGGGACTAGTAGGAAGTTGAGTGAATGGGCTGGGCCAGAGTATTCTACTCTTTGAATTCAAGTGTGAATTTAGACTTGACCTTTTAGGTAACAGGAGTTTAGAAATTTTTGAGCCAAAGGAGTACGCCAGTAGATCAGTGTTTGGGAAGATTGTTTGGGCTTAATAGCCATGACAGATGGGAAAAGCCTAGGCTTAGGAAGATAGGTGGTAGGTTATCACCACAGCTCCCATGTGAGGAGGAAGGAGGTCTGATGAGGCCAAGAGGGGGAATATGGAAACATTCTGAAGGAAGATTACCAAACTCGATGAAAGGCAGTAAAAAAGAGAGTTAATATATAAAATAACCTATGTTCAAGGGAGCAGGAAAAAGGTGGTTCCACTGAAGAGAATGAGGAAATTGGAGGGGAAACTGAGTTGGGAAGGGTGATATGACGTGATTTTAGATACAAAAGAAATGAAGTGATAATAAGACAGCCACATGGAGACAGTGCTCATTAGTTCTGGCACAAATCCTTAAGCAGTCATTTAACATTTAAGCTATGATTATGCCATGTTGTATCACCCATATATTGTCAAATAAATTTGCAGATAAAATAGGGGAAAGTGACTTATGCGACATGGTTTAAGAAGTGAGGATTTTATGTCACAAGGCAGAAGAGATTCAATATAAGTTTGTTAAAGCATATCTTAATAGTCTCTTTTTGCTGATATTTAGCTCAAGTTGTGAAGAAACTAAATTGGGTACTATAAAAAAGTTAGATAATTACTATGTAATTGCTATAAACCAACAGAAAAAAAGATTTTAAAATCAAAAGGCAATTTACACACACACACACAAATTTGAATAAACATAAAAAGATGCTTCATATTACTATTAACCAAAGAAATGCAAATTAAAATAAGATACCCGTTTTTACTAAACAAATCAGCAAACATTAAAAATGATAACATTCGGGGCACCTGGGTGCCTTAGTCGGTTAAGCCTCGGACTCTTGATTTTGGCTCAGGTCATGATCTCAGGTTTGGGAGACTGAGCCCAGCCTCAGGCTCTGAGCTCAGTGAGGCATCTGCTTGAGATTCTCTCTCTCCCTCTCCTTTTGCCCCCCACCCCCAACTTGTGCATGTACACTCTCAAATATTTATTTATTTATTTATTTAGAGAGAGCAAACAAGCATGGGGAGGGGAAGAGGGAGAGGGAGAAAAATCCTCAAGCAGATTCCCCACTGAGCACGGAGCCTAAGGCAGGGCTCCATCTCCTGAACCTGAGATCATGACCTGAGCCAAAATCGAGTCATACGTTTAACCGACTGAGCCACCCAGGCACCCCAATAAATTACGATTCTAATGAGATGTATGAGAAATAATGTGCAAAAGATTTTCATTTTCACAAACTGATTCAAATAAGCAAATAATTCTATTAACCAGTGCTACTATAAAATGGAATCGATCACAGCTGACTTGTCTTTATCCAAGCAACCCCAAACACATTAAAAGGCACCATGGCGGGGCGCCTGGGTGGCTCAGTTGGTTAAGTGACTGCCTTCGGCTCAGGTCATGATCCTGGAGTCCCGGGATCGAGTCCCGCATCGGGCTCCCTGCTCGGCAGGGAGTCTGCTTCTCTCTCTGACCCTCCTCCCTCTCATGCTCTCTGTATCTCATTCTCTCTGTCTCAAATAAATAAATAAAATCTTAAAAAATAAAAATAAAAATAAAAATAAAAGGCACCATGGAAATCACAAAACAAAAGGGTTCTGACTTTATATCCTTTCCCCATTACTTTAACCTACTAATACAGGAAGACAGACAGGTACAAATATAGATCTATATGTATTCCCTTGCATAAAAAAAATCACAGGGCAGAATAATATTTGTGTTACTTACCTTTCTAAGATATGATTATTTTCAGCAAGTTCTTTAACCACCCCTTCCATTTCTTCCTTTAATTTCTTCATACTATACAAACAAAACAAGTATCAATGTCTCTGCTCAAAAAAGTATGGAAATGTTTTAGAATTCTATTACGTTTTAGTTCTCTAGATTAGACTAAGCCATTAAATAACATTTGCAAATGTATTCACACCAAATACCCCAAATTTCAAAATAAAAGAGCAAGATCACAAACTGAAATAAAAATGAATGGAAACATCATAGTTACCAAATAATAAATTTCTTTTTTTTTAAATTAAAAAAAATTTTTTTTTAAAGATTTTATTTATTTGACAGAGAGAGACACAGCGAGAGACGGAACACAAGCAGGGGGAGTGGGAGAGGGAGAGGGAGAAGCAGGCCTCCTGCAGAGCAGGGAGCCCGATGCGGGGCTCGATCCCAGGACCCTGGGATCACGACCTGAGCCGAAGGCAGACGCTTAACGACTGAGCCACCCAGGCGCCCCCAAATAATAAATTTCTTACCCAAGAGTCATTTCCACTAATGTGTTAGAACATGGATAAATTGGGGTCATGGTATGTTTGATTCCACTGGAGGCTGCCAACATTTTCTGGGGCAAAGTTTCTTGTAACTGAAACATCAAAAAAACCTACATCAATCACTGAACAAAGTACAAACTACAGATCTTACATTAAATGTTACACTTTGTTTTTTTATTTTTTTATTTTTTATTTTTTTTTAAAGATTTATTTATTTATTTGAGAGAGCGAGAATGAGAGAGATAGAGAGTACATGAGAGGGGGGAGGGTTAGAGGGAGAAGCAGGCTCCTCGCCGAGCAGGGAGCCTGATGCGGGACTCGATCCCAGGACTCCAGGATCATGACCTGAGCCGAAGGCAGTCGCCCAACCAACTGAGCCACCCAGGCGCCCCTACACTTTGTTTTTTTAAAGATTTCATTTATTTATTTGACAGAGAGAAAGTGAGCACAAGCAGGGGGAGTGACAGGCAGAGGCAAAGGGAGAGGGAGAAGCAGACTCCCCGCTGAGCAGGGAGCCCAATGTGAGGCTCAATCCCAAGACCCTGGGATCATGACCTGAGCCGAAGGCAGACGCTTAACCAACTGAGCTACCCAGGTGCCCCAAATGTTACACATTTTATAAGCCCTTTATAGCTTTAAATTTTAATTTCAAAACTGTGAATGATATAGTACTTAAATCAACACTTTTTTATTTTTTTTAAAAAGGGCTCTGGCTTTTCTCCCAAGGGTGTTGAGAAACCCTGGTAAGATATTTTTTTATTTTAAAGATTTTATTTATTTGACAGAGAGAGACACAGCGAGAGAGGGAACACAAGCAGGGGGAGTGGGAGAGGGAGAGGCATGCTTCCCGCTGAGCAGGGAGCCTGATGCGGGGCTCGATCCCAGGGATCGAAGGCAGACGCTTAACGACTAAGCCACCCGGGTGCCCCTAAATCAACACTTTAAAAAAATCCTCTTTTGGGGCACCTGGGTGGCTCAGTCGTTAAGCATCTGCCTTCGGCTCAGGTCATGATCCCAGGATCCTGGGATCGAGCCCCGCATCGGGCTCCCTGCTCGGCGGGAAGCCTGCTTCTCCCTCTCCCACTCCCCCTGCTTGTGTTCCTGCTCTCACTCTCTCTCTCTCTCTGTCAAATAAATAAATAAAATCTTAAAAAAATAAAATAAAAAATCCTCTTTTTATAGATGATTAAAGAATGGTCTATCAGATGCTTTTTTAAAAAAATTAAATTTTTTATTTTATCAGATGCTTTTAATTGTAAAACACCTAAGTTCTGAAAAGTTGGCTTAAAACACATATTACAAATGGGCAAACAGAACTGAATATAAGGTGTATTATGTCCCACTTCTCTCTTTTCAATCATTTCAAATATAAACTGAGAAGAAATGTATTTTTTTCCAAACAGGAAAAAGATTTTTTTCTAGATACTTCTGATAGTTATACCTCATTTGTATAGTCTTGATACTTTGATACTTCTTCTTCAATATCAAAACACTGATTAGTTAAGGATAATAACTGTTTCCTAAGATGAAGCATCTTTCTGAAAACCAAAAAGAATCAATTAATAAGCAGTCTAATGAAATAGTAATCTTATTTACAATATACAATGTACACTGAATTGTACATTGTACAGTCAACCACTAAGGTTACTTACCTCATCCATTCTTCTGACTTATCCAAAAATGCCTCATATTTTTTAACACATTCATCTGTAAAGTGGGTCATAGCTTTTGTTGCATGGTAATACAGTTTTTGCCTATAATTTAGAAATAATCACAGTCTTAAACCAATGTGATGGTTTCTATTTCCAACATTAAAAACTTTTCAAATACATAAAATTTATGTTTCTTTTTTTTTTTTTTTTAAAGATTTTATTTATTTATTTGAGACAGAGAGAATGAGAGAGATAGAGCACATGAGAGGGGGGAGGGTCAGAGGGAGAAGCAGGCTCCCTGCCGAGCAGGGAGCCCGATGCGGGACTCGATCCAGGGACTCCAGGATGATGACCTGAGCCGAAGGCAGTCGCTTAACCGACTGAGCCACCCAGGCGCCCAAAATTTATGTTTCTTAATAATGACTGTTCTGGCTTTAGAATATGTATAGTAGAAAGCCAAAGGTTTCTAAGATACACATTACAGCAGCAAGAAGTGAAAGAGAAGGTTCATAATGGAGAATGGTCAGAACATATTTATTTAATGAAGTTAAGGTTAAGAAAGAGGTTAAATATGTCCTTGCCTATGTTCTCTATTATCTATCCTTCTGCAATCAAAGCACATGACATAGAAGATGCCCCCTCATTCTCCCTTCTCCTCAACCTCTCAACCAGGGACCAGACAAGCGGGCCTCAAATATGTGCACACACAGTAACAATTCTGTAAAGCCAAGATTAAAATGTATTTTTTATTATAATTAATTTCAACTTTAAGAGGAATTATATTAATAACATAACCAAAAATAACTGTTAAACACAATAAGGACACTTACTTATCAAATTTGTGGATCTGTTCTTCATTATAAGCTAATCCTAAAAATAAGAAATATTACTTCTGTAAATGTAGAATCACAAAATCATGCACACTTCTTTTTCTTTCGAGATTATGACTTCAAAAACACTAAGAGTTTAGAGTAGATGACATAAACTCATGACCCATGGGTTAGAGATACAGCTCACAAATGCTTTTAATTGATCTGTACAGTGTTAACATAAAAAAAATTAACTGCCAACATTTAAAAATCAGGATATTTCTTTCTTTCTTTTGAAGACTTATTTACTTATTTAAGTACTCTCTACACCCAATGTGGGGCTCAACCCATGACCCCGAGATCAAGAGTCGTATGCTCCACTGACTGAGCTATGTGTCCACAAGATATTTCTAATAAAATCTGTATTTTTAGCTTCTCTTGAGAATAGGAAGATTTTTGGGCAATGACTTTGGTGAATCTGAGTAGTGACTCTCCCCTTCAAATGGGTATTTCCTCTCCTATCGTCCTCAGTCTCCACTGGCCAATTTCATTCCTTTCTGTTACATGACTGGTCTCTAGAGATTTTAGAGTTCAGGACCCTTAATTTAAAATATTCAAAAAGTCGGTTTTAAGAATAATTTTTAGTATATTCAATCTCTTTCCCAACAGAATCAAGTCTATGAAATAAATAAGGAGCCACCCTTATAAATATACCAAATTAATTCAACTGAATTACAACTAGTAGAGCTGATTCATTAGATTAACAAATGGCAAACTTTACTTACTTCGCTCTGCTTTGTCTTTTTTGAACTGATAGTAAATCTCTGTGATGCAATTTAGCAGGACTTGTAGCTTTTCTACACTACGTAGGGGAAAAAAATCCAAATAAATTAACTGAGTCAATGTGAAAAAGGACATTTAATAATAAGAGTGGAAGCTACCAGTAAAATTATATAACCTACTGTCTATCTTTTGGATGAGTGCCTTCTTGATGGGCCCATGTATCTGCCAGCAGACCACCTGGAGATAATTTGCCTTCGATATCCTGAAGACTGGTTTCTATTGTTCCCTGAGAACTGGAAAGCTAAATAAAACCAATGGGGTGAGATTCAGATTAGCAAAATACAGAAATGATACATTGCCAAAGGAGTCTAAAGTCTTAATCGTACTGCTTTTGTGGATTACGTCAGTTCAAAGTCAGAAAAATTATTTTTATTTTTAAAGGCAAGGACAGTTTCTTGGTTAGATTTTTCCATAAAGAGTATTATATGATAATAAAATATGAGATTAACTAGTATTAATACATTTTTTAAAACATTTCTTTTTTAAAGATTTTTTTTTTTTTTTTTAAGATTTTATTTATTTATTTGACAGAGACAGTGAGAGCAGGAACACAAGCAGGGGGAGAGGGAGAAGCAGGCTTCCCGCCGAGCAGGGAGCCCGATGTGGGACTCAATCCCAGGACTCTGGGATCATGACCTGAGCCGAAGTCAGCCGCTTAACTACTAAGCCACCCAGGTGCCCCTATAAAACATTTCTTACATTAAATATCCTTTCTTAAAAAACATACAAAATCCTTTCATTCAATTAACCTTGTTTCTTTACCTGTAAAATATGGTTAACAGTCTATATCTCATAGAGTTGTTATGAAAGTCAAATAGGAGAACCATGAGCATGGTCCCAATGACTGTCATCATTTTGTAAATACTTACTCTCAACAATTTGGTGTGTATGTCTGAAATTTCACCTAACTCTGCTGCTTCTAGGTTGATCTTCATCAGCTTTTCATATCTGTATGAAAAACAAGTATGGAAAAATTAAATGAGCATAATGAATATACAGATTTTAAAAGATGTTTTTATAATTATATCTGAATTTTTATTATCATAACTATTTAAGAATAAAATACTGAATGCAAAGCCTACAAGCAACAGATTCCAAGAAAACTTGCTGTCTCTGTGAAGAAGGAATTTTATATACTTCTACTAACAAATTTTTATATGAGATAAAATAAAAAAGACAATTTCCAACAGTCTTATGCCAGGATAATAATCAAAATACTAGATTGCAGAATGGTGGTCAATAGTACATACTGATTTCATTTACTGTATTTCCTCTGCAGTATAAATAATACAGCCTAGGAATAGGGAAATCTAAAATATCATTCTGTTTCAAAAAACAGTCTCAGGGATAAGATTAATTAATAAGTAATAATAAACTAAAAGTAATCCCCAAAGTCTATAAATACTACCAAAATACAGTTCTAGAATACCCCTTCCTACTTCCTTTGTTGACTGCAGTTTTTATATTTTCCTATTCAGAGTGTCTAATTTGCAAGGTTAAAAAATGAGATGTTTTTATGTCAGATTACCTTTTCCTTTGCAAAGGGTAGGAGAAAATGCCACCAAATGTTCATTTCTTACTGAGACGACTAAATTTTGTCTTTGTGAGGAATTAACTTAATCTACGGTTGTATCTTAATACAAACATTTGCATAGCATATTGTATTATGCCAAGGATAACTAAATAATTAAAGAGAAATGGGACAATATTTAATATTAACCACTATTAGTAAGGAAGTAATCTACTCACACTTTCACAGTTTTTTCAATGTTTCTGATGCAGAAATCCAGTGTGATCACAACTTCTGTCTTTTTGTGAACAGTTTCATTATAATCATCTTTAACTAATTCTCTAAAAAATAATAATATTCTCATTAGTTTATCTAAGGAATGATTTGGTTTTTTGTTTTTTTTTTTTAAAGATTTTATTTATTTATTTGAGAGAGAGAGGATGAGAGAGAGCACATGAGAGGGGGGAGGGTCAGAGGGAGAAGCAGACTCCCCGCTGAGCAGGGAGCCCGATGCAGGACTCGATCCTGGGACTCCAGGATCATGACCTGAGCCGAAGGCAGTCGCTTAACCAACTGAGCCACCCAGGCGCCCAGGAATGATTTGGTTTTTTAAAAAGGTTTTCTCTTGTTTATCACTAATTATACTGCTGTTACTACTGTTCAAACAAATTTATTAACAATCTTGTTATATTATGAAAGCCAATTCATTTTTTTCCCTCTTGGGCTGAGTCTTGCCAATTTACTTTTTATTACTGAAAGCATTATTGTGACCCCAACACTTATCCAGGGCACAAACCATTAATTACTACTTATTAAGTTAAGAGTTTGGAAATCTAAGGCATTAAAATTATATTAAGGAATAAAAGCGCATCTATAATCACATGAATAAGCTAAATAGCATTACGCTTTATATCACCAGAATTAATTTTTATTATTCATAGTAGATTATGATCTCTGAAGAAGCAGGATGACATAGTAAATAAACTGGAGGGCTTTTGGTTTCATTAAGGGTCAACAAACTAAACTTGTTTTTGCTGAGAATGACATTTATATTTTCAAAGGTTGTAAAAACAAAGAAGAGACCTATGTGGCCCACAGAGTCTAAAATATTTACTAACTGAAAAAGTTTATCAACAGTGATCTACACTAAAAACTATTAAAAAAAAAAAACCAAACCCCAAAACCAAAAAATAAAGCAAAAAACTATTTTCTCATGACTTCTTAAACTACAAGTTAATAGGTAAAAGAAATCGGGGCGCCTGGGTGGCTCAGTCGTTAAGCATTTGCCTTCAGCCCAGGTCATGATCCCAGGGTCCTGGGATCGAGCCCCGCATCAGGCCCCGCTCGGCAGGAGGCTTGCTTCTTCCTCTCCCACTCCCCCTGCTTGCATTCCTGCTCTCGCTATCACTCTCTGTCAACTAAATAAATAAAATCTTAAAAAAACAAAAACAAACAAAAAAACCCCCAAAAACAATAGGTAAAAGAAATAAAAGCTTTATGGAGCAGTGACTGTGGTAGATAACAAGAGCAAGAGAATACGAGAGCTGTTAGTAACAATACCACAAAAGTAAACAGAGTCAACACTTAAAGAGTTTTCTAGAAATTATTTAGTAAAAATGAAAAGGCTTCTTAATGGAAAGAGAAAAGCATAGTCTTACAAGCTGGATATGTGAACACCTAAAAAACCCCATCAATTTATGGATTTAACATAAAGGTGACAGGCAAAAAAAAAAGTGTCATTCTTCTTTCTTCTTAAAGCACTAGCAGAACAGGAATGATGAAATGCTTCATACATGTTTTTGCAAGAAGGGAAGATTACGTGTGAGGCAGATATACATAAACTGTCACAAGCATTAAAGCCAAGGAGCATTATGAGCCCAGGGAACATGAAGCCATTACTAAGTGTATATAAAATTCAAAAGCCTCAAATGATATATAGAAACTGGAGGCATGATATTCAAGGGAGACCATTTATTCTCTGCTTCTAGCAGAGGAAAGAAGGATCTACAAATCATGAAAAAAGAGCAAATTATATTCATCCACAAAATATTTCTTAGGGTTACTTTCAGGGGAAGAGAATACTTAACTAGATGATCAATATTCTGACCTAGAATAACTATATTAAGTGATTTAGTAAAAAAAAAAAAGTAATTTCATTTATTTTATTTATTTATTTTTTATTTATTTGACAGAGAGAGACACAGCGAGAGAGGGAACACAAGCAGGGGGAGTGGGATAGGGAGAAGCAGGCTCCCCGCAGAGCAGGGAGCCCCATGCGGGACTCGATCCCAGGACCCTGGGATCATGACCTGAGCTGAAGGCAGTCGCTCAACCAACTGAGACACCCAGGCGCCCAGTAATTTCATTTTTAAAAAAGATTTTATTTATTTATTTGACAGAGGGAGAGAGAGAGCACAAGCAGGGGGAGCAGCAGGTAGGGGGAGAGGGAGGAGCAGGGAACCTGATGCGGGGCTCGATCCCAGGACTGGATCAGGACCTGAGCCGAAGGCAGTTGCTCAACCAACTGAGCCACCCAGGTGTCCCACGTATAATTTCACCTATGTGAAAAGTCTAGAATAGGCAAATCTATATAGATAGAAAGCATATTTGTGGTTGCCTGGGGCTAGGAGGTTATGGGGGAAATGGGGAGTGACTGCTTATGGGTACAGGATTTCTTTTTGGGGTGACAAAAATATTCTACAATGAGTGGTGATGGCTACACAACTCTGTGAATGCACTAAAAATCATTGAATTATACACTTAAAAATGGGTGAATTAAACAGTATGTGAATTATAGCTCAATAATGCTGTTAGAAAAATAAAGTTGAGAGTATCCTTCATTTGGGAAAAAGGCAAGAAAGAAAGGAAGATTCTGAGGACATAAACTCTAGAACAAGTACAGATTGTACTGCATTATAACACCACCAAAGCTGGGGCAGCTGGGTGGCTCAGTCAGTTGAGTGTATGCCTTTGGCTCTTGTCATAGTCCTGGGGTCCTGGGATCGAGCCCCACATCAGGCTGCTTAGCAGGGAGGCTGCTTCTCCCTCTCCCTCTGCCTCTTCCCCTTGTTCGAGCTCTTTCTCTCTCTCAACTAAATAAATAAAATCTTAAAAACAAAAAAAAACAAAAAATGACAAAGCCTACCAAGATAGTGAGATGACAGCCCCAGTCAAGGTCCTTGGAAAAAGATTTCATTTAACATCACATTGTATAGCATGGCATTAAGTTTTAAAACTCAGATACTATTTGTCCTATCTGTCTCACAAGGTTGTTGTAGGACTCAAATGAAAAAATATACTGCTAAATGTGTTGTAAACTAAACGTGAAACAAATGTATTATACTAAGACCCAAGGGACACCTGGCTGGCTCTGCTGGTGGAGCATGTGACTCTTGATCTCAGGGTCATGAGTTCGAGCCCCACTACTGGGTGCAGAGATTACTTAAAAACAAAATCTTTAAAAACAAAACAAAATGAAACAACAAAAAAACCCCAAACACTTGACCCTATGTAGTCTGAAGAGGAAAAGTATCTCAAAGATGGGGTGGTTACCACTTATTTTCAAATTTCAATCCATTACTTACATCAACCATCGTATTCCCTTTCGCATTAATTCCTGATAAAGCAGCAAGGTACTGGCAACTTTACAGGCATAACACACAACTCCTGTTATTGCCTAATGAAGAAACACAATATTTGGTGCTAATTGTGGTACAGGGTAAGAAAAAACTTCTATGTAACAATTTTCAAGCTTATATATTTTTATCAGGTTAATTAAAAACACTACCAATTTCTAAAAGCTAAGGACAGATACAATAAATATTTCATCTTTTTTTTTTCTTTAAAGATTTCATTCTTAACATGATAATGTTAAAAACGCACTGCCTCTACAGAGAAAACTTTCTTAGCAGTTCAAGAAAAGATATAAAGAAGAAAGAACACAAAATAATTTGCAATGGATAATCATTTAAATGAATAATTTCCTAGATCATATAGGCATATATAAAGATAATATCTTTTATTGCTTCCACTATTGATAATTTTAATTTAGATGTTTACATAGTAATTCTTTTTCATAGTAATTTAATTAAATACTAACCTTAGCCATGCTAGCATCCCCATCTAAATCGTAACGTGGATGTACTTTAGGGAGGGAAACTGAAATATTAAGTAAAATAATAAAAATCAGAAATAAAGTATTTTGAATAATTATTATATCCTTTATACAGCAATTTTAAAAATTAAACATTAACCTCTAAATTACCTCTAAATTAAACATTAGTAGCAAAACTCTTCAAAGTTCTTTTCCAGGTTAAAAAAAGATTACTTGAAACAATGCTCATTCCTTAACAAGAAATTACCTGAAATATTTCTAAGGAGTTCAATTTTTTCTTAAACATATTCCCACACAATAAGCTCAATGCTTCTCTTTAAATCTAAATCAAATCCAAAAGATCCAAATAGAAAAGTAAAAATCTGGGTAATTTATTTTTTTAACCAGTAGGATTAATAATTTAAGATTCCAAAATGTAGATCTAATTTTTCTTAGACTCCAAAGCCTGGCAAAGTGTCCTATTCACACTGGACACAATAAACATTTGCTCATATTTATGATACAAAAGGTTATTTTGAGTGTTAGTAAAATACTAAAAGCAGAGAGCTACAGTAAAACATACATGACAAACTAATTTACCATTTTTTGAAACAAAGTATTTAAGGTCAAATTACTGTAGTCTACAAAGGCCTTTCAATTTTATTACTAGTCTCGGTCAACTAATTTACAAAATTTTAATGTTTATGAAAATTCTACATTACTGTCATCAATCAACTTTATGAAGATGCCATTTATTTTTACAGGTCATCTTTTTTTTTTTAATGGCTAGCAAGATCACTACAAAAATCCCAACTTACTTTTTTCATATATCAATCCTATGGTACTCAGAGGTTCCCGACTTACTACAAAGATGGGATTTTCCTCCGTAGTTTTAGGGAAATGCTGTGCCAGTCTTCCAGGTTCTATGACTAAACGTCGTCCTTCATATATAAGTTCTTGATTTGAAGAAATAATTTTGGTTTGTTTATACACCAGTTCATGAAATACAGTAGCACTGTGTGAGGAAAATTCAGAAGGACAACATAACTGGGATGGAGTAAAAAGTAAAAATCTTTTTTTTTTTTTTTTTTGTACTGAGTACAACAATATTCATTTCTATGTGATACTTCAGATCATGGCCAGTCTATAGATACACTGCTTTGTTGATGTGGGTACTATGATGTCTATTAAACTGAAAATTCCACATAACCTGTCTAGAAAGCAATCAATTCTAAAATACTTTTATGTCTGAACATCCATGTTGGATACGTGTAGGATACAGGATTCTTAATGTTTAATAACGGGGAGCCAACACAGCAGAGCACTTCGGAGCACAGACTCTGGATCAGACTACCTGGGCTCAAATTCCAGTTCTACTTACTTGCTGAGTCACCTTAAGTTACTTAACTCCTCTGTGCTAAGTTTCCTCGCCTATAAAATGCAAACAGTATCACCCACCTCACAGAACCATGGGGAGGATTAAATGCCTTAAACAGCTGAGAACAGTCTCTGCGATATGATTGTATAATATCTGTTAAATTAATGAAACCAGATTTTTTCAAAATGATATTTTGGGGAAAAAGTCAGATTCTCCCTGAATAGACCTATGCAATCAAAGAAACATTTCAGCAGCAATGCTGTGATTTGGCTCAGGCTTGAGCGGGCTTTTTATGTTCAAATGTACTCTTAAAATGAAATAGTGGCCAGCACCTATGATACTTTTTTTTTTTTTTTTTTTTTAAAGATTTTACTTATTTGAGAGGGAGAGAGCATGAGCAGGGGGAGGACCAGAGGGAAAGGGACAAGCAGACTCCTTGCTGAGCTCAGAGCCAGACTCAGGGCTGGATCCCAGGGCCCTGAGATCATGACCTGAGCCAAAATCAAGAGTCGGGTGCTTAACTGACTGGGCCACCCAGGCGCCCCTATGATACACACTTATTCAGGCTATTACATACTAAAACAAAGATGAATAATATATATTTAACCTAATGTTATATTAGTATTATTTTATTATATTGATGTTTATTTAATGTTTATAATATTATCAGTATATTATACATATTACATATTAAAATCTAAAACATGATTTTATCTAATTGGTTTTACTCCTTAATAAATTGCCAGTAAAGGTTTCTTTTTGAGTTTTATGAGACATCAAAACTACTATTTGAATCTTGTCAAAACAGACACTAAGACACACAGAATGGGTATAACGCTTTTCCCCCCTTCATTTTAAAAAAACATTTTGAGATCACTGTAGATTCACATGCAGTTCTAAGAAAAAATACACTTTGATGCTATATACCCTTTGCCCAGTTTCTCCCAATGGTAACATCTTGCATATAATATAGTATAATATTACAACCAGGATATTGATAGTGATATAATCCACCTATGATATTCAGATTTCCCTAGTTTTACATGTGTGTGTATATTCAGTTATATGTGGTTCTACCATATAGGTAGATTTTTAAAAAATAATATAGGTGTAATGTGTTTTTGTTTAGGTAAAACAAATGCTTATTACTCCAGCACCTAATAAGGGGTTTATGCCACATATGCAAATAATAACTACACTAACTATATTTTAGACTTACGCTTTAATGTTTTTTAAATGACAGGGCAGTACTCTTAAATTTTTTTGTCTTTTTTTTTTTTTTTTTAAAGTAGGTCCTATGCCTAACATGGGGTTTGAACTCAGGACCTGGAGACTAAGAGTCACATGTTCTAACAACTGAGCCAGGCAGGTGACCCTGACAGGGCAGTACTCTTAATAAAACCCAGCCCATTTACTGGTAGATGTTATTTGTGGTTATGTGATTATCTAAGAGACAAGGCGTAGAAACAGAAATAGTCTTGTAAAACTTGCAGTTTAAGAACAAACTAAGTTGCCTGTAAATTTTATAAAAGTAGAAAATTAATCCTTTCATGCCAAAAATAAGTGAAAAAAATTTACTAAGCACTCAAACATAATTTCCTAAGTGGGAAGTGAGTGCCTTTGGAGAAGCTGAGACATCTTTTCCATTTTCTCTACTAATTTAGGAAGATAATTATAAAACACAACATTATGATATAGGATGAAAACATAAAGAGGTACTTACGTATTATAGCTATGAATATAAATCTTATGAGCTGTCATTTGTTGTAGTGAAAAAACATGAATTATCATTCGATGAAGTATATCACTAGTTTCGGCAAAAAACTGGTCAAAACCCCAACATTTTTCCTGATCTGCTTCCAGGATGTTTGCAAGAACAGGAGTAAGTAGAACCTGAAGACCTCTAAAATAAGTATTGAAAAAGTTACTTGAAGAGTGAATGTTGTATTTTGTCTAGGTACAAAATCATAATATTTACCAACAAATCAAAGTAACTGCTATTACTTAAGATTGATATAAAAAAATTTTTTTAAGATTCTATTTATTTGAGAGAGAGAGCAAGAGAGAGAGAGCACGAGTGGGGTGAGGGGCACAGGGAGAGGGAGAAGCAGGCTCCCCGCCGAGCAGGGAGCCTGCTGCGGGACTTGATCCTGGGACTCCGGGATCATGACCTGAGCCACCGAGGCGCCCCTGATATAAAATTTTTAAAAATCTGCCAACTTTTCAGAAAGTCAGGTAACCCTGGTTTAAAATTATTGTCAATGAATCAGGGGTTATGGTATTTTTAATGTTAATTTATCTTTTCTTGATTATTTTCTTTGATTTGTTCCTTCCCAAGTTTTCTTACTTTTCCAAACACACTCTAACATTGTACATCCATGGCCATCCAGGTGAGATCAGTGGTTTAGAACCAGGTAGTCATGATGATAAGATAATGGTTTAATTTCAGGATCTTTAATGTCCTTTTAATACGGCTCTCCAATATATAACTTTTAATGGTGAACTTATATACTTTTTTGTAGTATACTTCTTTAGGAAGTAAAATTAATATAACCATCCAGTGATCAATTAGTGCCGGACAACTAGGGATAATTTTTGACTAATAAGCTTTAAATTTTTAAAAATGAGAAAAGAAAATAAAGACCTTTATTTTTTTCTCATGCTTTCACTGAATTATACAATATACTCAAACAGACTCTCAATTATGGAATTTCAAGTAGTTTTTAGAATATATTCTTTTTTTAAAAAATGTAGGCTCCATGCCCAGCAGGAAGCCCAAACCAGGGCATGGGCTCACAATCATGAGATTGAGACCTGAGATCAAGAGTTGGGCACTTAACTGACTGAGCCACCCAGGAGCCCCTAAAATATATTCTTGACTATGTAACAGACACTATGTAACACACTATGTAACAGACAATTCCTTGGTGTGGTTATTCTGATTAGTTAGAGGTGGACAGGTGGTAGCATGCAAGTTAGTTAAATGAGAATCAACCCAGAAATCTTTGCTATCGGTCTATCTTCCCACTGAGCTTTCAAAGCTTTGAGAATGTGAGTTGGGAATGGCAGCAGCTACCTGGTGGCTGCCAGCAGAGGCTGACCTAGAGAAAAGACAAATCAGATTGAAGAGACCAAGTCTTGATATCACAGTCTGAGTCCAAGGATTCAGCTGGGCTTTGAATCACATACACACATGAACTTCTAATTCCAAGGTCAATCTATATCCTTTTTTACTTAAACCAGCTGAGTTAGGTCTTTCTCACTTGCTACCCAGTCTTGGCTAATACATACAATGATCGTTATCTTTTTTTTTTACAGTTTTTATATTTTTGATAGTTGTTTTCATTGCTGATTTGTAGTACCTTAAAGTCCTTACTATTTAAAAAAAGAAAACAAGATTATATAATATACTTTCTGGTACCTAAGCAATTTTTATCAAAGAATTTTTAACTTGGTGTGCTAAAGACTGATAGGCAAGACCTGCTACCCTCCTGAAATATACAATCTGTAGTTCAGATTGCCAAATTACTGACTCTGAGTTTCAACAATATAATTATTAGCCAGTGTTCACTTCCTGACCCCTTTACATTTTACCAGTTTTGCCTGAAATTCCAAAAATATTTTCTAAATCAAAATTTAACACAAACTACTATTAAAATATTCAATTTCTGCTCTCCAATAAAATGAATTTCTCTTGTTAATTCTGGCTGCATGACCCAATTTCATTTTGGAGACTTTTTTTAAGCAACACACAAAAATGAAACTGTCAGAATAGTGGTTCTCAAAAATGATTTTACACCACGTTGCACACTTGAAACTAATGTAAATCTATACCCGAAACTAACATAACACTGTGTGTAAACTATACTCAAAAAAAATTTTTTTTAAGTAAAAAAAAAAAAAAAAACCCAAAAAACAACAAAAAAGATTTTAGAAGAACTCTTAAGTGAGTTTCAGACATCAAAATATAGATATTTTATTAGCTTATGATATATATGGTTTACATGAGTAATATTTAATATTTAAAATATTAAATAAATATTTAAACTTATTTATTTATAGAAAGTCGTACAAAAAGGACCCACAAATTATAATAGATGTTAAGCCAGTAAATCATAACCTATGTGACTTGTAGGTCACATGTGTGTAGATTACACAACTCCCACGATCAGGAAAAATGGAAGTTAATTCAGTAATCAGAAATTCTAAATATTGATGAGTGTCTTGGCTTTATTTCCAGAGTAAAATCTAAAATAACTTACTCTCTACTTTTAATTTCTTTCTCCTTAAATTCTTCTTTGTGGTAACAGAATTCATGTCTGACAATATAATTTTTTTGAGTTCTGGTTACCAAGTTAAATAAGACCCATCTGAACATTTGAAATAGTGAAAAAAATAGAAAACTATTAATTCTCACCTTTTCAATAATACGAATACTTTTAAAAATGAGGATAATATTAAACTTATTGAATGTTTGTTTTTTAGAACTCTAGTTATTCCTATTTGTACCAATGTTTGTGGTCTGTCAATATGGATGGTCAGTACAAAAGATACCAAGGTCCTAAAAGCTGAATCTCTACATTGGACAGAATTCTACACTGATTAGCAACCTCAAAAATGTATGCCCTCTGTCCTAATAGAGATCTGGCAAAACTATTTATATAGATCAGAATCAATCTTTACATTGCCACAAAGACAAAAATCATACTTCAAAGCACATCTAATAAATATAGGAACTCAAACCAAATTACACTAAATATTTGTGATCTTAGTCAACAAAGATTTCAAACAGCAAAGTGCAAAAGAGAACTGGATACACCATACTGACCGAGAAAGACTACAAGAAATAGGCATGTCTCCACTCCAGTCGATTGGTCCATTTTCTGCTTTCTGTACTCCAGATATTGCACCAGAAGGCTTTCCAGTAATTATTTTATACCTTAGGAGGAATAAATGCAGAATAAAATAAGTAGTTCATTACTGCATAGCATATCAATGGGCTTTGCAAAAATATTTCCTCAGTTGCACCTACAATTATCTACTAGACGAAACTTTGTGATTGATGTTCACAGGATCCATAAAACAATCAAAATACTTTGAATCTGACTGACTGAAGTAGAATAGTGGTTGTACGATTATTTTATATATGCCATAATTAATTTTCATTGGGATCTCAGAGTGCCATATAACAGCATCTTGATGTTCACAACAAAAATATTAATTTTTCCATCTGAAAAAATCGAGCAAACACAAAAGAAGTTATGTTACAGAATGTTTCTAGGCCATAAAAATCCCTTTTACCCATATTATCCAAAGGCAGGCAACTGGACTATGAAATTACCGCAGAATGAATAGCATTTTTTTTTTTTTTAAAAACAAGACAACACTCCACACAGCACAGTATCGGAAAGATTCTTCGCAAATTGAAAAAATACATAAACATAGAGGAATAGGTGTGTGTACTAAAATTAAAAGACAAATTTAACTGGATCCTTGAGGTAGGTGATAAAAATAAAGATGACCTGGAGAAAGGGCTGGAGGGGGAGCAAAAGAATACCAGAAAGATGTAGGAAGTCAAGGAGAGCAGCCTGGTGGGTTTCAGCACTTTCCTCAACCAGTGGGAGAGAAGTAAGGGTTCCATGCCTTCAAATACTTTCATCCTGGGGCACCTGGGTGGCTCAGTCGTTAAGGGTCTGCCTTCGGCTCAGGTCATGATCCCAGGGTCCTGGGATCGAGTCCCACATCAGGCTCCCTGCTCCACGGGAAGCCTGCTTCTCTCTCTCCCACTCCCCCAGCTTGTGTTCCTGCTCTCACTATGTCTCTGTCAAATAAATATATAAAATCTTAAAAAAAAAAAACTTTCATCCACATGAAAATGCAAAACATAATAGAGCAGTCTTACATAAGTGGATAGATACTATTTCTGGCATAATTTAAAAAAAATATTTTATTTGAGAGAGAGAGAACACAAGCGGGGGGCGGGGAGCAGAGGGAGAAGCAGGCTTCCCGCTGAGCAGGGAGCCCGATGCGGGGGCTCAATCCCAGGACCCTGGGACCATGACCTGAGCCGAAGGCAAACGCTTGACTGACTGAGCCACCCGGGCGCCCCTCCGGCATAATTTTTTGTTTGTTTGTTTAAGGTCTACATAAATGTGCTCTGAGCAAATCAATATATTCTTTATAAAAGCAGAAGACACCAGGTACCACTGATCTGGACCATGTGTTGCTTTCTCAGAGGATAGGCACCCAGGAGTTCTGCCTTAAAATATTTTTCACAGAAGAAGCAATTTAATGTGAAAAATAAATTGCATTCACATGAGAAAGATCTGACTGTGGAGGAGTAAGTAGAGATATGTGAGACTAATGCAAGAAAGAAGTGAATAGAATGATGGCAGAATCCTTAAAATTTTTGGAAAAGCTTTACTAATTTTGATAAGACCCACATATAAATATACTAATAACACGTAAATGAGATGTTGAGGGAACAACACTACTATAATGTGACACAAATGCATCCTGCAATAGTAAAAGTTTTTATTACTATTTTAAGCACCTCTGAACATTATCAATGTTCATGAAAAGCTGTGCATATAAAGAAATAAATTCTTCTAATGGTATATCTGTGCACATGATGACAAAATTATCAGGTATTCCTAGTTGCTGATGAGTCACACGTTTCCTTTATTAGGGAACATCCCATGCTTTTATTTAAACCAATCTTAGGGCAGCAAGAAATGCGCAAAAGCTTTAAAGTGTATGTGTGACAACAAAAACATGATTAAACTGTTAGGTACAATTTATGTTTAATGAGAAAAACACAAATTGCTCTCAGCCTTCATTAATGAAGAGATTTTATAAAATGGGCACTGCTTTAAAGCAGGCTCAAAATGACGTTATACCAAAATCATCAGTACAGTAATGGATTCTTCCCATGAATTTGCAGACTGTTCTTGCTGAAAACATTTAGATATCCAGGTTTTAGCAAAAGTCATTGTATCAGCTGGTTTTACCTCCTCAAATCAACAAACAGAAAAACATCCTTCTCCCTCAGTTTCCTGAAGTGAGATTAGATGAAAGATTATATTTTTATAGTTGTGATTATTCAAGTCATGTTTGCTTACAAAAGGCAGGGTTAAATATAAAAGTCTGAGAGAAATGTTAAGATCTAAAGAATGACTGGATACACTGGACTGCCTCTCCCTCTGCCTGCTGCCCGCCTTGCTTGTTCTCTCTCCCGCTCTCAAATAAATAAATAAAATCTTAAAAAAAAAATTTCACATCTAGAATTCCATCTCTTTCCTCCCCTTTATTTATTTGAGAGAGAGAGAGAGAGACAGAGAGAGAGAACATGAGAGGACAGGGAGGGGCAGAGGGAGAGGGAGAAGCAGGCTCCCCACTGAGCAGGGAGCCTGACGCGGGACTTGATCCCAGCACTCGGGGATCATGACCTGAGCTGAAGACAGATGCTTAACCCACTGAGCTACCCAGCTGGCCCCTCTCCTTCCTCCTTTATATTTATTTGGTTTACAACAGTGATTTTATTTTATTTTTTTTTAAATGTTTTATTTATTTATTCATGAGAGTCACAGAGAGAGAGAGAGAGAGAGGCAGAAGGAAAAGTAGGCTCCCTGCTGAGCAGGGAGCCCGATGCGGGACTCAATCCCATATCCCTAGGATCATGACCTGAGCCGAAGGCAGACGCTTAACCATCTGAGCCACCCAGGCGCCCCTACAACAGTGATTTTATACAGTAACTGTTCCCCAATAATTATGGCAGTATATAAAGGTATAATGTACTAGTAAAATACATTCAGTCTTTGGATTGAAACCACAACACTAGAAAAAAATTTATTAAATGTTATATATATGTATATTATATGTTATTTTTGAAATGGTAAAAGAAATCAGATCAGTTCAGGGTAAAAATTTCATTTCATTTTTTTTTTTTTTCTTTTAGATCTGGTAATGGTTCTAGTACTCCACAGAAACACTATTTTTTTTCAGTTATATAAAGGAAAAACCCCCAATAAGTAGTACACAAAGAGAAATAAACAGTGTGCTGAAAAAGAATCCAGAGAGCAGGATATTTTTAATAACGGACCAAAGACTGATGTCATTTTCACTTTGTATATAAGATACTTAAACACAATATGAAAAATTATGCCTATATACTTTATAAATCTGTATTCTTATTCAAAACAAAATAGCTTAAAATATCAGAAATGATGGCTAAAATTAATTTTCATTAGTATACACCCCTAATGTGTGATGAAACAAAGACAAAAATACATTTTAAAAATTATTTCAAATTTTAGATAGAGAAACCACTTACATCACTTCCTTATTCCTACGTGGCCCTTCAAATGGTCTAAATGGCAGTGATCCAGTAGCTGCATGGTAAAATGTTACCCCAATGCTCCAAAGATCAACTGTTGCTCCATACTTCTTCTGATGATCTTTTCTTAGTACTGCTCTCTCATACATATCAGGATGCTTAAAAAAAAAAAAAGATGAAGAAACGAACTTGGGTTCTATAGTAATACATTACACACAAATGGGTATTCAATAACACCTACAAATTCCATCATATCAATCAGAGATCAATTCTCCCTATGCCTTTTATCAAATACCAACCTATCTGAATCTGTGTCCAGACTCCAGGCCTACTTTCCGGTTACGATGGAACTGCTCCTATTAAGGGCTGACTTTTTCATCTGTGCTGTGGAACCCACCCTATTGTCTCACCAATTCCAGAAATCCGTTCCTGCAATTACCCCTTTTATGTATCAATTTCCCCCTATTGGATCATTCCTTTCAGCTTACATACATACTTTAAGATCTCCCATTTTCTTTCTCTTTTTGGGGGGCGCAGGAGAGGGAGAGAGAGAATCTTAAGCAGGCTCCACACCCAGCACAGAGCCCAACGCAGGGCTTGATCTCGCAATCCTGCGATCATGACTTTAGCTGAAATCAAGAGTCACTTATCTGACTGAGCCACCCAGGCATCCCTAAGATCTCCCATTTTTTTTTTCTTAAAACCCTAAATTGACCCCACCACCCTTTCTACCTATGACCCAGTTCTCTGCTTCCCACCATAGCAAAACTTCTCAAAATAGCTGTTCACACTTACAACTGCCTTATTTCCTCATGTCCTATTTAGGCCTATGGCATTAAATATTATCTATATACTTTATTTTTAAGATTTTATTTATTTGACAGAGAGAGAGACAGCACAAGCAGGCAAAGCAGCAGGCACAAGAAGGGGCAGAGGGAGAAGCAGGCTCCCTGCTGAGCAGGGAGCCCAATACGGGGGCTTGATCGCAGGACCCCAGGATCATGATCTGAGTCTAAGGCAAACGCTTAACCAACTGAGCCACCCAGGTGCCCCTTATCTATATACTTTAACTCCCAAGACTATCTCCCGCCCTGAACTCCAGATTCATATATTCTACTATTTTCTTTAATATCTAAAAAGTAGCTCAAACTTCACATATATAAAATAGACTCTTGGTCTTCACTCTCAAACTGGTTTCCTTCTAATCTTTATCCTCTAAGTAAGCAATACCACCATCTATCCAGTTGCTTATACCCCAAACCTTTCAGGCAGCCTTGATGCCTTTTCCTCATCCCTGACACGCAGTCCATCAGAGCAAGTCAGATGGATTCTGAGATAAAAATCAAATTTTCTAAAATTATTTCAGAGGACTAGCCTGACTGGGTTGACTGGGGATGTAGCAACCCAGACAAGCAGCTGATCTGATGTTAAACACATGACTTTAAGCCCAGGAGACACTATATTAGAGTTCCGGAGTAGAGATAAATCGTACAGGACACGACTTAGGAGCTTACAGGTCCAGACAGAGATCCTGATGGACATTTAGCTCTGCAGAATACAACCAGGAGTCATACATGCTTAGCCTCCTGACATTTGCCTTTACAGAAGTTATGCATTAGAACTTTAAGATTCTTGGAAGATAAAGCTACAAGCGTGTACTATGGACCAAAATAGAGTAGAGATGACCAAAGATTTGATCATCTAAATCAAAACAAATGCCTTATGACATTGTGGTATGTGGCTATGGCCCAAGGGCCCAGGAACCAATGCAGATAACACTACTAGGAGGGTGTTTCTAAATGATGCAATCTATGAATCTGACTCCCAAAGAGTCACAATCCCTGGATTTTGTGTGTGGTGTGTAGGAGGGGTGGGAGGTGGGGATGGCTCCATAAACTATTTTTCAAATTTCTATTTTTTAAGATACATTGGGCCTTTCTCTACCTGTTCTCTCACTCTTTTTTTTAAAGATTTTATTTATTTATTTATTTATTTGACAGAGATAGAACAGTGAGAGAGGGAACACAAGCAGGGGGAGTGGGAGAGGGAGAAGCAGGCCTCCCGCCGAGCAGCGAACCCAACGCGGAGCTCGATACCCAAAGGCAGACGCTTAACGACTGAGCCACCCAGGTGCCCCAGAATCTGACTTTAAAGATAAAGCCCAGAGCCATGAGCAGTTAGTGATAGCTTTATATTATAAGCTTCCTGATTACATGTTAAATGTACTTACTTATTTTAAATTTTTATTAATGAAATATAGTTGACATACAGTATTATTTTAGTTTCAGGTGTACAACACAGTGATTCAATAATTCTAGGGGTACCTGGCTGGCTCAATCAGTAGAGCATGCAACTCTTGATCTCAGGGTTGTGAGTTCGAGCCCCACATTGGGTGGGGGGCCTACTTAAAAAAAAAATTCTACACATTACACAAAGCTCACCACTACATATGTAGTTACCACAAGCAAAGGAAATGAAAGGAAAAATAAAGTACTGGGACTATACCAAAATAAAAAGCTTCTGCACAGCAAAGGAAACCATCAATGAAATGAAAAGGCAATCTACTAAATAGGAGAAAATATTCGCAAATGATATCTCCGTTAGGGTGTTAATATCCAAGACACATAAAGAACTCATACAGGGGAGCCTGGCTGGTTTAATCAGTGGAGCATGCGACTCCTGATCTTGGGGTTGTTAGTTCAAGCCGCGTGTTGGGTGTAGAGATTTCTCAAAAAGAAAACAGAAGAACTCATACCACACCAAAAAACCCACAAATAATCCAATTAACAAATGGGAAGAAGACCTGAAAAGACATTTTTTCTGAAGAAGACACACAGATGGCCAATGGTCACAGGTAAAGATGCTCAACATCACTTAATCATCAGGGAAAAACAAATCAAAATCATGAGATACCACCTCACACCAGTCAGAATGGCTAGTATAAAAAGACAAGAAATAACAAGTGTTGGCAAGGATGTGGAGAAAAGGAGGGAATCTTCAGGCACTGTTGCTGGGAATGTAAATTGGTGCAGCCACATGGAAAATAGTATGGTGGTTCCTTGAAAAATTAAATATACTTACTTTTAAGTATATTTTCATAAGTGTTTCAAGTGCTTACTAACTTTCCACAAACACATCTACACAGTTTCAAACACAGAGCTTTTCTAGCTTTCTAGCATTTCAAGTTAGATCTTTTCAAAAGCATTTCATTTTTTGTGTTTCTAATAATGTTCCTTTCTGTATTTCAATAACCAACCTCCCTGAATAGAATCTTCTGCTTCAGAATTGTAATGAATTTTGCTCTACAGGGGATATCATGGTAACAAGCTCGTAATATGTTAACTGCTCTGATCCAAAAAAGGGAGCATTTACTAGCTACATGCTTCTGAAACGTATATATAGCTTTTGCTTTTAATATAGATCCATAGCATTAGTAAAATTAAAGAACTTGAGTTTTATAAAACTTATAAGAATTTTTAACAGAGGGACGCCTGGGTGATGCGGTCGTTAAGCGTCTGCCTTCGGCTCAGGTCATGATCCCAGAGTCCCAGGATCGAACCCCGCATTGGGGCTCCCTGCTCAGTGGGAAGCCTGCTTCTCCCTCTCCCACCCCCTCTGCTTGTGTTCCCTCTCTCGCTGTGTGTCTCTCTCTCTGTCAAATAAATAAATGAAATCTTTATTTAAAAAAAAGAATTTCTAACAGAAAAATAACAGCATCCTTAGATACCAATATCTAATTCCCTCATTACATACCATATACATGAGAATAAAGTTTAATTTTTGTCATAAAAGTTACTAAGACATTTTATAGTGAACTAGTTTGACCAGTTACTCATTATTTACAACATATTCAGCTTTAAATAAATTAGTGATACCTGACTTACCAAATATTCTTCTGTGCCATACAGAGAAACAAACTGCTCATCATCTTCTAATTCTCTAGCTGCGCCAAAATCTGTGAGTTTGTACACAGACTGCCCATCTTCCCCTATAACACGCATGATATTTCCTGGCTTGATATCGCGGTGTACTATGCCATTCTCTCGGAGATGATTCATTCCACCGACTTATTAAAATAAAACAAAGGAAATCATAATGTAGGCATCTACGTGTATGCACATCAAATTCATTCATATTCACTCAATATGTTTTTCCATAAGTTGGTCTAAAATCATTTTTACCAAAGAAGGAATAAACGGTATTTACATTTTATATCTCATGTCTGAGTAACAGAGTTTAAGAATAAGGATCAATATGGTCTAGGGAAGAGTCCAATCTCTCTTAATTAAGTACTATTAGGAAATGGAACAAAATGGTCTTAAGCATAGGACTTCCTGAATTACTTTTAGTTATATACATGTGGGTAATCTGCCTAAACTTAAGAATAATGATTCCTGAGAAATTACCAATCTTTCACCACAGTTTCTTATTTCTTTAGCTTGGGAAAAAATTCCATAAAAAAGCAAACTGCACTCAATACATAAAACAGTAAAAAAGTAATAGAAGCAAAGTGTCAGACTGGCTTCCACAGACCTATATTTCTTACATGCTTAAAGCTATTCTTCAAAGGTCATTTTCCTTTTTCTTTTTTAAGGGTAAAGGTGGCTACATTGCTGAAATTAAACTGTTCTGGCTAACTGACAATGCCACTGTACACCAGTATGAAAGATTGGACAGCTGACAGATGAATGTCCAAATATAACATATGAAAGTAAACTTAGGGGTATCACATTCAATTATGAAAATTCAGGGTTACCGGTATACTTAGGAAGTCATCAATTATCTATAACTTCTACTTGGTTAAACAGGCTGTAGCATGTATTATTTCTCTCTCCTCTTATCCTCGCCTAAGGGGTCTCCACACTGCTTCCAGTGTCAAGTTCAAGAATTCCCACTAACCTTATGCCTTCTTTATCACTGGACTTTTCCCATTCCTCAAATACTGATTCATTTCTCGTCAAGAAGATATTATTCCCTTTGGTTGCCATATTCTTTTTTTTTAAAATAGCTTTGAGATAAAATTCATGTATCATAAAATTCAGCCTTTTAAAGTATACAATTGAGTAGTTTTTAGAAGAGTCAAAGTGTACAACCATCACCACTATTTTCAGAACATTTTCATTATGCCAAAAAGAAACCCCATACCCATTAGCAGTCACTCCTCAACTCTGCCATCCCCTCAAGCCCCTGGCAATGACTAATCTGCTTTCTGTCTCTATGGATTTGCCTATTCTGAACATTTCATACAAATGAAATCATAAATATTGTGACCTTTGCGTCTGGTTTCCTTCACTTAGCATAATTTTTCAAGGTGCATCAATGTAACGGCATGTATCACTACTTTATTTCTCTCTTTTTTTTAAAGTAAGCTCTAGGCCCGACTCGTGACCCCAAGATCAAGAGTCACATGCTCTACCGGTTGAGTGAGCCAAGTGCCCCATTTTCTTTTTCATGAAGGAGTAATATGTCATTGCATGGATAATAGACATTTTGTTTATACATCAGTTGATGAACACCTGGGCTACTTCCATTTTTGGCTATTATGAATACTGGTGTACAAGTTTTTGTGTGGATATGTTTTTAATTCTTTTAGGTAAATACCTAGCAATGGAACTGCTAAGTCACATGGTAATTCTATGTTTAATCTCTTGAGGAACTGCTAAGACTGTTTTCCAAAGTGGCTGTACCTTTTTACAATCCCACCAGCTGTATATAAGGGTCCAACTTCTTCACATCCTTGCCAACACCTGTTTTTGTTTTGTCTTTTTTTAAAATTAATTAATTTATTTAAGAGAGAGAGAGAGACAGCACATGCATGAGTAGGGGGAGGTGCAGAGGGACAGGATCACAAGCAGACTCCCTGCTGAGCAAGGAGCCCAAGGCCGGGCTCGATCTCATGAACCTGAGATCATGACCTAAGCTGAAACCAAGAAGTGGATGCTCAACTGAATGAGCCACCCAGGCGCCCCTGTTTTATCTTTTAGATTTGGCCATGCTAGTGGGTATTTAGTGCTATCACTTTGTGGTTTTGATTTGCATTTCCCTAATGACAAATAATCTTGAGTAACTTTCTGTGTGCTTGTGAGCCATATATGTACATCTTCTTTGGAGAAATGTTTATCAAATCATTTACCTATTTTTATTTATTTTTTCTTTTTGCCCATTTTTAAATTGGGTCATTTATCTTTTGATTAAGTTGTTAGGATAAAAAATCCTTATCAGATATACAATTTGTAAATATCTTCTCTCATTCTATGGGTTGTCTTTTCACTTACTTGATACTGTCCTCTGAAACAAAGGTTTTTAATGTTGATGAAGTTCAATTTATTTTTTCTTTTTGTATGTATACTCTTAGTGTCATATCTAAGAAAGTACTGCATAAAGGTCTTTGGTTTTGAATATAAAAATAATGTATTACTTTTAAAATTCTTATGTCATTAGGAGGACCTGGGTGGCTCAGTCGGTTAAGGGTCAGACTCTTGATTACGGCTTGGGTCTTGATCTTGGGGTCATGAGTTCGAGCCCTGTGTTGGGCTCCATGCTGGGTGTGGAGCCTACTTAAAAAAAAAAAAAACAACTCTTGGGGCACCTGGATGGTTCAGTTGATTAAGCACCTGCCTTTGACTCAGGTCATGATCCCGGGGTCCCGGGATCGAGCCCTGCATCGGGCTCCCTACTCAGTGGGGAGTCTGCTTCCCCCCCGTTCCTCCCACCACTCATGCTCTCTGTCTCTCAAATAAATAAAATCTTTTAAAAAAAATTCTGTCATTAGATTATATACACCTATTATCTATAAAATCAGATAAACAAACGTACCCACATCTCGCAAAACAATTAAAAATTCAGACTCTGGTAGTCCATAGGCATTAGATGGCTCTTCTAAAACAGTGTATAAACTTCCGCATGGACAAAATTCCATAATAAGTACTTTATGTCTTGTTGTTGTCTGGAAAAAAAAAAAATCACTGATTGGGACTCAAAAAGTAAGTTTTTATTACATGCTAGTACTTATCTGATTTCACTTAAACGTAGAATATACTACAATAACAAAGGCACTGTGAATTGCTTTACCTGGGATTTGTTAAATAAGTATTGACTATACTCATATAACGATTAACATCTAAATTCCCATTGGATCTGTTTTTGAAGACGATCAAACAACCATGAAAGCTGGCTAAATCTGAAATAGAAAATCACTGCTACACTGTTATAATGGTTCTTTAAAAATTTCTAATACATAATAGTACATTTAGGACATTAATCTTCTAACAGATCTCTTAAAACACTTGAAATTCTTCTCATGACAAGTACTTTTACTTCAGGGAATAGAGTGCTAGCCTTAAAAACAAATGGCAGAATAGCTGAGTGGTCCCTCTCATAGCAAAGTGCTAGTCTGCAGATTTGCATTTGAGCTGCTTATTTGTTTTAAACCTTTTAATGTACCATTGATTGTAAGATACACCATCAATTTAGTAACAGCTTTATAGGGAAAAAGAAATACTATCAAATTACATATACACACTGATTATAAGATATATGCCCATTTCAGGAACTTAAAAATGTGATTATGAGTCTTAAGATCCAGTATTCATTTCCAAAAAAAATTTTGTAGTCATCTCCAATTTTTTATCCTTCCTTCCTCTTATAATTTTTTCTGCATATCCCCAAAATACTTTTATTTTTTTTTTAAGATTTTATTTACTTATTTGAGGGGGAGAGAGAGTGGGGGAAGGTCAGAGGGAGAAGCAGAGGGAGAGCACGAGAGGGGGGAGGGTCAGAGAGAGAGAGCACGAGAGGAAGGAGGGTCAGAGGGAGAAGCAGACTTCCTACTGAGCAGGACGCCCAATGTGGGACTCCATCCAGGGACTCCGGGATCATGACCTGAGCCGAAGGCAGTCACTTAACCAACTGAGCCACCCAGGCTCCCCCCAAAACACTTTTATAAACTATTTTATTTATTTTTAAAAAGATTTTATTTATTATTTGACAGAGGGAGCAAAAGGAAGAGAGGGAGCACAAGTTGGGGGGAGGGGCAGAGGGAGAAGCAGACTCCTCACTGAGCAGGGAGCCCGACGTGGGGCTCGATCCTAGGACCCCGAGATTATGACCCGAGTCGAAGGCAGCCACTTAACCAACTGAGTCACCCAGGTGCCCCCTTTTATAAACTATTTTAAATTTCTCTACTATTGAGTAGTTATAAAAAGAGAAAAATAACTTTAAAAGACTTATTTTTATTTTTTATTTTATTATTATTATTATTTTTTTTTAAAGATTTTATTTATTTATTTGACAGAGAGAGAGATAGTGAGAGCAGGAACAGAAGCAGGGGGAGTAGGAGAGGGAGAAGCAGGCTTCCCGCCAAGCAGGGAGCCCGATGTGGGACTCGATCCCAGGACCCTGGGACCATGACCTGAGCCAAAGGCAGACGCTTAACGACTGAGCCACCCAGGCGCCTTATTTTTTAATTTTTTTTAAAGATTTTATTTATTTATTTGACAGAGAGACAGTGAGAGAGGGAACACAAGCAGGGGGAGTGGGAGAGGGAGAAGCAGGCTTCCTGCTGAGCAGGGAGCCCGATGCGGGGCTCGATCCCAGGACCCCGGGATTATGACCTGAGTTGAAGGCAGACGCTTAACGACTAAGCCACCCAGGTGCCCCAAAGACTGTTATTTTTAAATAATGAAATAATACGTTGATTGTTGAAAATTTGGGAAATACTCATAATTCCATCACCCAGAGATAATTATGCTAGCATTTTGGTGCATTTCCCTTCAGTCTTTTTCCTGTATATCAAATCACGTAAAAATACACAACACTATTTGCACATGATGCTGTATATTCAAGATCACACGGCATATATACATTTTTTTCTTTTATTATTATGTTATGTTAATCACCATACATTAAATCATTAGTTTTTGATGTAGGTTCCATGATTCATTGTTTGTGTATAACACCCAGTGCTCCATGCAGAACGTGCCCTCTTTAATACCCATCACCAGGCTAACCCATCCTCCCACCCGCCTCCCCTCTAGAACCCTCAGTTTGTTTTTCAGAGTCCATTGTCTCTCATGGTTTGTGCATATATATTTTTAATCCTGTTTTTCTCACATAACCATATTCCCAGGTGATTAAAACTTTGGTAAATATCTCTTTTCATTACTGCTTAACTACTGTGTAGTAAAGAATAAATTTTACCCCAAGAGAGGTCAGGCTTTTGTCTGCCCTTGGCTACTAACAGGTGATTACTAGGTATCTGGAGTATCTTGTCTGCTAGAAGTATCTTTCTTTGAATGGGGGCTTTGGCCACATAACAGTCTAATGATGTGATTTTTGAGGGAGGTTTTAGGATGTGTACGTCCATCTCAATTTCCAAAGGAAATGAAGACTAAAGGTGTTAGCCTGAACCTCTGGAAAGGGCTAAAGACTACAGGTCGGCCATGTAGGCAGTATGTGATTGAGTCCCAACACAAACTCTAGACACCAAAGGCTCAGGTGAGTTTCTGAGGCTGGCAATGTTCTGTGCATACTGTCATACATCAATGCCAGGAGGGTACTGTATCTATGAGGACAAGAAGATTCATGTGTGGAATCCTCCTACATCTGTCCTATGAATTTCTTCCTTTGACTAGTTCTAATCTGTATCCTTTTGCTCTAATAAAACTGTTAAGTATAGTGCTTTCCTGAGTTCTGTGAGTCATTCAACATTCTATTTTTTTTAATTTATTTTTTCTTATTTATTTATTTATTTAGAGAGAGCGCACAGTGGGGGTTGGGGGGAGGGCCGGCAGAGGAAAAGGGAGAGAATCCCAACCAGAGTGTGAAGGCCAACATGGGGCTCAATCCCAGGACCCTGAGATCATGACATGAGCTGAAATAAAGAGCTGGACACTTAACTGACTGAGCCACCCAGGCGTCCCGAGTCATTCAACGTTCTAGCAAATTATCAAATCTGGGGGCAGTCATGGGGAGCCCCAAATTTGTAGCCAGCGAGTCTGATGTGATGGTAGCCCTAGGGGACTTCTGAACTTGCAGCTAGTGTCTGAATAAGCACAGTCTTGGGGGGACTGTGCAGTAAGCCAAACTCTTCTGCAGCCGGTATCAGAAGTCTTCAACAAACCTGGCAGTCTGGAGGGCTACACTCTTAACCTCGAGCATAACAAACTGAGTAACTAACTATCCATCACATATTCTAACTTATTTAACCATTCTTTATCATAAACAGGGCAGCAATGAACATCTTTGTGCATAAAACTATAATTTACATTTCTGATTAGCTCCTAAGAAATACTTACTAAAAATGAAATCACTATTATAAGGAATATAAACTGCCAAATCATTATTCAAAAGGTGTGATTTGACTGATTACTCATGTCTAAAGGGGTCAAACTAAATTTCTATTTCCATTACTTCTAGATAATTTTCCTAATGACATTCTTTTTTTTCCCCCGAATTAACATTCTCTTTTCAGTTTCTCCCTAAAGTCAATTTTATCTTTTACATACTATATTAACATATACAGTATATATTTCATATACTATATTAATTTCTGGATTCCTAGGATTTTTTTCTTTTACAAAGTCTTCTTTCTATTGCTTGACTTCCCCCTTGTATAATTATGCCAATTTAATTTCACTTAGTTTTTATTTTTAGTAAAAATACTGGTAACCATATTCTTTACTCTTATTTCTTACACTACTTGCTCTGATTCCATGATACTTTATTTCCATTGTTTTATCTCTTCAAGAATCTTTGAGGACAGAATATTTGGTTATATGAGCTCTAATTTTCACCATTTAAAAAAGCTCATTGTTTATAAAACAATTTTTTATATTAGGTCATTTCTCCTGAATTGCAGTATTTACAATAAATATGACAAGATTAACTAAAGCTTGACTACTTACCTCCTCTTCAATAGCAAATAATTTGACAATATTTTTGTGATTGAGTTTTTTTAACACTTCAAATTCTCTCATTTGAACATCCACTGGACGAAGGAAGCTTATATTATTAAATACTTTGATAGCAAATAAGTCACCAGTTTTCTAAAAAAAAGAGAAAGGTTTTATTTATTTATGATATTATAAAGCAGATTAAAAGGTACTATAAGAACTAGCTATAGCAATTTATCTGTCTTATAGAACACCCAAATATTTTTTAAAATTTATTATGTTAATTACCATACATTACATCATTAGTTTTTGATGTAGAGTTCCATGATTCATTGTTTGCGTATAACACCCAGTGCTCCATTCAATACGTGCCCTCTTTAATACCCATCACCAGGCTAACCCATCCCCCCCAGGCCCCTCCCCTCTAGAACCCTCAGTTTGTTTCTCAGAGTCCATAGTCTCTCATGGTTTGTCTCCCCCTTCAATTTCCCACCTTCATTTTTCCCTTCCTACTATCCTCTTCTTTTTTTTTTTTAACGTATAATGTATTATTTGTTTCAGAGGTACAGGCCTGTGATTCATCAGTCTTACACAATTCACAGCACTCACCATAGCACATACCCTCCCCAATGTCTATCACCCAACTACCCCATCCCTCCCACCCCCCACCACTCCAGCAACCCTCAGCTTGTTTCCTGAGATTAAGAATTCCTCATATCAGTGAGATCATACGATACATGTCTTTCTCTGATTAACATATTTCACTTAGCATAATACCACCTAGTTCCATCCACGTCATTGTAAATGGCAAGATTTCGGTTTTTTTTAATGGTTGCATAATATTCCATTGTATATATATATACCACATCTTTTTTTTTTTTTTAAAGATTTTATTTATTTGACAGAGAGAGACACAGCGAGAGAGGGGAACACAAGCAGGGGGAGTGGGAGAGGGAGAAGCAGGCTCCCGGCCGAGCAGGGAGCCCGATGCGGGGCTCGATCCCAGGACCCTGGAATCATGACCTGAGCCGAAGGCAGATGCTTAACGACTGAGCCACCCAGGCGCCCCTACCACATCTTCTTTATCCATTCATCTGTTGATGGACATCTTGGCTCTTTCCATAGTTTGGCTATTGTGGACATTGCTGCTATAAACACTGGGGTGCACATACCCCTTTGGATCACTACATTTGTTATCTTTGGGGTAAATACCCAGCAGTGCAATTGCTGGATTGTATGGTAGCTCTATTTTCAACTTTTTGAGGAACCTCCATACTGTTTTCCAGAGTGGCTGCACCGGCTTGCATTCCCACCAACAGTGTAGTAGGGTTCCCCCTTCTCCACATCCTTGCCAACATCTGTTGTTTCCTGACTTGTTAATTTTGGCCATTCTGACTGGTGTTAGAACACCCAAATATTTTTAAGCATAGGTAACTATACTAGAGCTCTTGATTTTTTTTTTTTTTTAAAGATTTTATTTATTTATTTGAGACAGAGAGAATGAGAGACAGAGAGCATGAGAGGGAGGAGGGTCAGAGGGAGAAGCAGACTCCCTGCCGAGCAGGGAGCCCGATGCGGGACTCGATCCCGGGACTCCAGGATCATGACCTGAGCCGAAGGCAGTCGCTTAACCAACTGAGCCACCCAGGCGCCCCTCTTGATTTCTTTTTAAAGCTAAAATCAGTCAGCTGCTCCAAATTTCTCTCAAATTGTATGCTTTGGAATGAAGAAAAGGCTATTTTCTTTCATATTAAAAAGCTTCCGGGGTGCCTGGCTGGCTTAGTCAGTAGAGCATGCAACTCTTGATCTCAGGGTCGTGAGTTCAAGCCCCACACTGGACCTACAGCCTACTTAAAAATAAATAAATACATAAAAGTTAAAAAAAAGAAAAAGCTTCCATTATGATACATGAGGCAAAGACAGTCACTTACATATAAGAGCTCTAATAATACCAAATGTGAAAGTATATTTTAGATAAGAAAGTGGAATTTAGAAGGGTTTCTCCAAGTCTAATAATTTAAAAACTAAACAGGAAAAGAGAGATTGAAAACTATACTCCATATATGAAATTTCATTAAGAAGCTCAAAGTAGGGATGCCTGGGTGGCTCAGTCGGTTAAGTGTCTGCCTTCAACTCAGGTCATGATCCCAGGGTCCTGGGATCGAGACCCATGCTGGGCTCTGTGCTCAGTGGGGAGCCTGCTTCTCGCTCTCCCTTGGTCCTTCCCCCCTGCTTGTGCATGCTCTCTGTCAAATAAATAAAATCTTAAAAAAAAGAAACACTCCCTAGCTGCAATACTGTGCGTGTAGATGTGCGTATAGATGTGCGTATGGAAGTAGGAGCTGGAGTCGGTTGGGTTTAAGTAGCCTATCCTCATTGGATTGCATCACTGCTGCCTTAGAGATCTTTCTGCGACTTCACCTAGATGACTAGGGCAGACTGTTTCTTTATAGAGCCTTCTCTTGGAGGATCAAAGACATTTCCTTTTCTCTATGGATATACCTGCAGCACCCCACTCTCACTCTCTCATGGCATATTGAAGTAGATTGCACAGAAAATTACAATGCACAGCTGTAGCTGGGAGGGACTCTTAGAGGTACAAATATATGCTTAATTTCAGGTAAATGTTACCTTCTTATGTTCTTCATATTAACTTCATTTACTTTTTTTAAAAGATTTTATTTATTTGACAGAGAGAGAGAGAGAGCACAAGTAGGTAGAGAGGCAGGCAGAGGGAGAGGGAGAAGCAGGCTCTCCACTGAGTAGGGAGCCCGACGTGGGGCTCGATCCCAGGACCCTGGGATCATGACCTGAGCCGAAGGCAGACACTTTACGACTGAGCCACCCAGGCACCCCTTTCATATTAACTTTACTTTAAGGCTCTCTTTCAGACTCCTCCACTTCCTTCCAGTCATTCTAATTGGGAAGCCTCTCCTTGGTGGTCAGTCCAGATTCTTTGAGTTTAATCTTACTTTCCCCATAACCCAAGGGTGAACTTCCCTGGAGCAAGTGGAAAGATCATTTCCTCTTTGACTTTGGGGTTCAAGCACCACGTGCCTTAACATATTTCATGGCTGCCTGTCTGTCAGGATCTCCGTGCTGTGCCTGCTTTGATACCCTCTCCACAGCTTTCCATACAGATTCACTGCTCATAGCCATGATTACCTCAGAAGCTCACAATCTTTTTCTGTCAGAATCTCATGTTCTTTTTCTCACTTCAGAATCTCATGATCTTTTTTCTTAAAACCATTTAACTGCTTCACAACCACTCTTCAAGATCACTATTTGGAGACCACCATCTTTGTGATCACACCTCCCTCACTCTTGCCTACTACTCATTTTCAGACAATATGAAAACAGAATAACAACCAAACCACAGTTTAATTATACTGTTTTTCCATTGTTCAACCAGAGTAAGAACACTGCTAAATCTATACCACCCAACTACACCACCAAGATTTTTCTTGAGGATACTTATTTCCAACTAAATCCAAAAGTAGGAGAATCCTAACAGATGAGCAACTGGGGAAACTCACTGAAAAAGAGACAGATTAAGAAAGTAATATAAAAAGGTTTACTAATATCATGGTTAAAAATCCTTTAATAGTTATTAAGGGCAAGCAGGATTTTTTGGGTATAGTCCTAAACCTTTGGAACTGACGTCACTGAGAACAAACATGATTTCTCAAAATACATCCCTGGGAAGAATATTAGATACTGAATACTAAACTGACTCTTCACAATCTTTTAAGTAAATTCCTATGACTCTCAAATCCTTATTTTAGGCTTTCTGGATAAAATACATTCTCGTTTCCTTTGAAGAAGAACTTCAGGTTATCTTCAGGTGGTCTAATCTGTCCTCATTCATTCATTCATTTATTCCACAAATATTTGCAGAATGCCTACTATATGTAGGAACTTAAATGAAGGACACTTGAGTATCTAAGTAACTATCATTCCATCAGTTTCCAATTTCTGTCCCTTCCAATGCCAACCTTGCTACTAAACCCAAAACTCTTTGTGGGAAGGAACTGTACATTATTTGCAGTTATGTTCACTAGACCCATCACAGTGCCTGTCACATACCAAGTGATTATTAAAGTTTGTTAAGTTAACTTGGGTCACAGGAAGATGGATAGTCAGATGTGGTCTCAAAGCTAAATCCTGTGTCACCCCCCCCCCCCCAATTTCTCTTCTTCTTGGCACAGGGCACAAAACAAAAACAATCTCTAGGACAGGAATATCCAAAGTTGATCACAATGGACTTGATAAAGGATCCAGAGACCATAAGAAATTGAATCAAGGACCCAGAACCTGTGGACAATCCTAGAATCAGAGTGAAAAAGGCTAAAAGCTGTATGACACTTCTGATTCATTTTCTAGGAACCAGAGGCTGTTTACAGTCATCGGCTCTCCCCAGAGGAAACAGCCCAAACAGCCCCTCCCCTCCGAAAGCTTATCTTACTGTTTAGGACAGAACTGATTGGCAATCACAATCACAGGCTACAGGAAAACAGGAAGGAAAACATGAAACTCCTCCTTACTAAAATATTTAAAGCTCTTGTTTCTGAAAATAAGAATTTAAAGGCCTCTGAACATCATTTAGCTCAAAAAAATTTCACAGTGCTGAAAAATTAGTGGATTGTTTGCATTACAGAATAGTTTTTTCTGTATTATTTTTCCAGCTTCCTTCCCAGAACAGAAACTTTAATGATCTTAAATTTCATTTTAAATTATTTTAATTATCTTTAATTTCATCCTCCAATATAGAATCTGACAGAAAGTCTTTTTGGTTCTTCAAGTGCCTCCAAGATTAGCCCTTTTATTCTATTCTCACTTCCACTAACAAGTTCTGTTTACCTCATGCCTTTTAAGTGTGGGTTCCTTGCTGATAATCTTATTTTATTCCACTCTACCTTGTAGGATGCTATTTACTGCGACATGAAGCTGTAGTATAGCATATGAGAATCATCTGTGGATTCCCCTCGAACTATACATCTGTCTTCCCATACTTCTCCCTCGTCTGCAGCCCACCCCAATGCCCTGCCATACGGAACTTCTCTGCTAGTGAGATCATTCCCTACCATAGGAGGAATAGGTTGGGGAAAGAATCAAAAGGCACACTTATCTACACTAATCTTCCTAGTCCCTTGTTTAAACCAATCTCCTTTTTCTCTCCACACCCAACACCTAACCTCTGCCACCACTGGGTAGATATCACTAACTCTAACAAAAGCTATACATGAACCACAAAAACAGGAACTCTCTTTAGACAGTATAAGCAAAAACATCAAGTCTCACGTTTTAGTACAAATGTGCTTCTCAAAAGAAAACATATACAGTGATAAAAAGCCTTCACAAGTGATAAAAAGCCTTCTGAACCAACCTTATGCCTTCCACGAAAGACATTTGCAGTAGCTCCTTGGCCTAAAATATCAGATAAAAGCCACAGATGATTAGAAGTGCTCTGCATCTCGGCTTGGTCAGGAGATCTTGTTAAACTAAGAGAGAAGAAAAAATCTGCATGTTTGTTTTAAGGGAACAATACATTTAAGGAACAAATGTTAGCTATTTTTAGTCTCCAGTAAGATCACACTTAGTTATTGCTAAATTGAAGTGTACAGTCTAATGTAAAAATCTCTATGACCAATAATATTAAAGACTAAAATGCCATGTGGGCTCTGAAAAAACATTAACCAATGACATATATTCACTTTAACTCACTTATCACAGGGCTGCAGAAATATCTATTTCCTTTCTAATTTTATCTTTCTTAGAGTGATATGGGCCACTCACCTTCTTCAAATGTTTTGAAAGATTAGTCAATGATGAATTATAAAGTGTCTTAAAGTAATAATGTAAAATATAACAGAAATATAGAAAAGAATTACTTTGTTTCTTTAAGGGCAGGGATACACTAATGAAAACAATGGCATAACATTTCCATAAGGTAAAATTTTATCTGCACAGTTTCCAACAATCATAATGGAAAGGTGCAAAATTTTTTATTCCTGAAAGGTTACTAACTCTTCCGAAACTAAAAGATAAATTATCCAATCTCCAAGTATATAAATATATGCATATTAAGTGTATATTACCAAGTCTTAAAAAACAAGCAAGTGGAGGCTGTTATGTATTAAGTAAAATCTCTGTACCTTCTGCTCAATTTTGCTGTAAACCTAAAATTGCTCTAAAAAATAAAGTCAATTTAAGAAAAAAGCATAACCACTACCCAACCTTCTCCTTTAATACTGAAAAGTTGTATCACTATAAGGATGTTAAAAATACTTGAGCTCCATGTTGGAGTAAAAATCTCACCATGCCACCTTAAACCTGCTGTAATATCAGATCAAAACAGATCCTGATATCCCTTTATAGTCCATTAGAACAGATTAGGTATTCAGTGATGAATTAATGACTACATTATTCCAAGAAGGATTAGGAACATAAAGAATGGCCAATTTTCAACAATCTTACATACTAAGATATCTAATTTTACCACCCATCTAGTTTAGATAAGGAATGTTATCTACAGAAATTTATTGGAAATAAGCAATAAAAATAAGATCCACTTTTGACAAGTAAGGAATACACATCTGTCAGCTGAGGTTAATAATAATAAACTTCTCAATTATCTTTTCAATATTTCCAAATATTTTTCAATAATGAAAAACCTTCCCTAATTACTGTAACTGTGCTAACTGTAAATGTAAAATAGTGTCATTAGGTACCTACACGTATCTAGTGAATAATATATAAGCACATTTTTCAGCTAAGATATCTGCTTTCTATATGAAGATATAAGCCTAGTTTCACAATGATGAGGGGGAAACGTCTTTTGAAACTATCTTCCAATAAACCCACAACAACAGCATGCTAAAACATGACTCAGCACATCCACAAGGTGTTTGCTTTATAAATCTTCACCAAATTTTGATACACTATAGGCAGGCACTCAACAAGTATGTTACTAGTGACTGCCTTAAGCCTACTTCCTCATACTGTCCAAAACGAAAGTTACTATTTGTCCACAGATGAAAACAGGTTTGATGACAGGCATATGGACAAAGTTCAAGGATTTCCAAACTTCACCACTATGTTAATAATTAAGTGTTCTAGAGTGAAAAAAGTGGGTCTTCGGTTCTGCGCTGGACAATTAACGGGTAGACCCTGTTTTGAGGCCAACTACTGAAAATACCTGGGAAACGGACTGGAAGATAAACCCGTAAGCCATTTCCCAAAGGAAATGTTTGGGAATTCCCATTATATGTGTGTATACTAATAGACGTCCTCTGCTTCCAGCTTCCGGTTAGTCAATCCCCGCCGTTGTCATCACTAAAACCCTAACGAAACGTCTCTTCAATCATCTGAAAAATCGAACCATTTAAACACTGCCGATAGTGTCAACGCTCATAAAGAGGGGTAGAAAGCGGTCAAACTCTTAAGAAAAACGGGGAATCCGTCTCTCCGGGGCGGCCAGGGCCCATACCCGGTAACGGGCACGTCCTCTTTCTTCGTGCCTAACATCGCTATACGCTGACCCGGGAGGGCCCCGGTCACAGGGCCGCCCAGGGGGCGAGGAGTAGAGACGGAAGGACCGGCCCGCGCGACCATTCCACCGGGTTTCGGGCGCCCCAGACCCCCGGGGGGCGGCGTCCACCCGGCCAAGGTCCGGGCAGGGCTCGGCCTAGGCTAGTGCTGGGCTTCTCGGGTCGCCCGCCCCGCCCCCGCTCTGACTCAGCATCCCAATTTCCCACAGGGGCAGGGAGCGCTCCTCGCCGGCCCATGCCGGCTTCGCTGCCCGTGCCCCGCGCAGCTCGGGCCCTGCGCCCGCGCCGCCCCACTTACCGCGCCCGGTCTCCGTCGCACTACCTCCAGCGGGCTCCCGCGGCCTCCTTGAGCCCCGGGACACTTCCGGCTTCGCGAGCCCTGGCCGGGGGCCACGTGACCGACGGCCGGCGCGCGCGGGTGCGCGTGCGCACGCCCGCCGGACCAGCCTCGGCCTCCGCCGCCTATCCTGCCGCCCGGGCTGGTGCGGCGGCTGGCTTCCAGTTCTCCGTAGCGGGGGGCGGGGAGGCTGGGGGCTGTCTGGAGTCCGACCTGGTCCACACCCTCTGCCTGTCCCTCCCTCACTCTAAACGTGAAGCTAGGGAGCCCTGCGCAGTGAGCAGTTTCGGATTCCTAGAACTGCAAATCCCGCCCCGTCCTCGACAGCCAACGACAGGGTACGGCGTGCGATGATAGTGGAGAAGACAGACATTGAACTCCTGATTGCAAACATTCTAATAGTCACAGGTGTGCAGAATGCTGGACACGTGCGAGGCTGTCACTGGGGAATATCATAGTCTGGAGGGATAGATCTGTAACTGTTTTAAAGGCTGTGTTGGCTGCAGTGGAGTCCCATGATCGCCTCAGAATAATCCAGACGTGAAATTCTTAATGTAAATAAGCTCATTTAATTCCTTTTTACTTTTTTTTTTTTGGCGTTGTGGAGTGAGGAAGTCAGGAGTGAACGTTGTCTTAATTCCCTCTTTCCACGGTATTTTGGAAAATGGCAGTATTGGAGAACTTGACTGAAATCAGGTCCTGAAATATTCGTGCCGCCGAGATCTCAAGAGTAGCTACTCCCTAGAGTGATCCCTTCTGCCCACGGACTGCACTGCAGCCTTTCTCAACATACTGAGAGGTCACAGACTCGGGCTGATTCAGGGCTAAACTTAGAGACGAAGAGGAAGAATTCTTCCCAGTTGAGAACTACAGCAACCAGATGAAATAGGAAACCAGAGGCTTTTGAATGGAACAGATCTGGAGTTGCAGTCCCAACTGTCCCCACCAAATACTGACTCTAAGCACGTCCCCCCCCCCCCCCAGGTCTATTGTGTCCTATGCACAATGGAGATAAGTCCACAGTAATGCGTTGTTACAAAGGAAGTTATTTTATTAGACTTTGAACAATGCTTAAATGGAACCATTTAATTAACCAATGTTAGATGGAACCATTCTAACAACAAATCTATTTACTGCTTACAATTCCAACCAATTTCAATCCTGTATCTAATGCCAAGAAGGGGACCTGTCCAGGTTCCTTATAACAGTTAAGACTTACAGCTCAAAAGTTTTATGGGAAAAAATGTAATTAGCTGAGCCAAAGGACTTGATTCACATATTTACCACTGAAATACCAGGTATTTTCTTAAAGGTAGAGCTGCTTGTGAACCAATTAATATTAACATTTAAGACTTTAAATAAACTGTTTGGCACAGAACTAAACCAGGCATTATAAAACCCTTGTTGTTCCATAGTCAAGTTATACAAATCCCTGTCTTTTGCCTCAGTGACCTCACCTGTCAAGAGGTGAGAGTCACTCTTGTGACAATTATTTGGGTGCTTGTTTTTGGAAACTAAATACAAGTAAGTAATTCATGATGAAGCAGAGTTTCCTAATTGCTATGGTACTCTCTAAAGTGCTCTGGGTAACTTCAGGGAAAGATGGGAATTGTACATGACTATAGAACATGAAGTGTATCTTCTATTGCAGACTCTTAATTTCCATGTCTTGTTTTCTCTTGGCTCTGAACATACATGAATCTCTTGAAGAGCTTTAAACAGGGAAAAAGGAGGAGTCATCTTTACATATATGTAACTAATAGTACAGTGACCATAGCTAGTAAGAAGCCTTCATGCTCCGGTACTTTAGTAAGCTATTCATGCTTAAAAACTTGGTTGTGAGGTAGCTACCATTATTTCCCCATTTTACAGATGTGGAAGTGGGTATGGAGAAGTTATTTAACTTACTTAAATATCTTAAAGCCAGTGGCTAGCAGAAATGTTATCTGAACCTTCTTAAATCTGCAGCCTGTCTTAGCTCTTAGGCACTATGCTGACTTGTTAGTATACTTTGAAAAAACAGTGCTATTGCACTAGATGCAATGATCTTTCCCACTGTACAGAGAAACTGATCAATGAAACACTCAAGCTTTCACATACCCATTTTATTTTTCTTTAGAGAGAGAACACTTGTGAGCGAGCAGGGGTGAGGGGTGAGGGAGAGAGAGAGAGAATCTTAGCAGGCTCTACACTTAGCGCAGAGCCTGACGTGGGACTCGATCTCACCACCCCGAGATCATGACCTGAGCCGAAATCAAGAGTAGGATGCTTAACCGACTGAACCACCCAGGTATTCCTTTTTTTTTTTTTTAGAGAGAAAGTTTTTTTTTTTTTTTAAAGCAAGCTCTATGGGGGTGCCTGGGTGGCTCAGGTCATGATCTCAGCGTCCTGGGATCCAGCCCCACATCGGGCTCTGTGCTCAGCAGGGTCTGCTTGTCCCTCTCCCGCTGCCCCTCCCCCTGCTCATGCTCTCTCAAATAAAAATCTTAAAAAAAAGTAAGCTCTATGCCCAAGGTGGGGCTTGAACTCATGACCCTGAGATCAAGAGTCCTATGCTCTACCCAACTGAGCCAGCTAGGTCCCCCTCACTTACCTCTTCTTAACATTTTTATTTAAGCATAATATACATTTCACCCACCTTTTTTTTTTAAACTAACCGTTAGTTTAGTACTTTTATTCTACGATGTAAGGAAAATGTTTAAAATCACTACTGGAATTAACATGAGAAAAGATTTATGTATATAATTTAGAATAGTTTTAGGGAGTTATATAGATCACTGAAACCCATCATGAAACCTTTAGGGGAACCACATGGGCCAAAGGTTAAAAAAACAACAACCCTCCCCTAAAATCTTACTTGAGCTTTTAGAATTTAAACTTAATGACTGTAGTAATTTCTTTCTTTTTCCCTTCTTCTTTCTTTCTTAATTCAATTAACATAGAATGCATTGCTTCAGGGGCACAGGTCTGTGATTCATGTCTTATATAGTATCCAGTGCTCATTACAACACATACCCTCCCCAATGACTGTAGCAGTTTAATTCTGTTCAGTTTATCCCTCCTCTCTTAATTTCTTATATACTTACTGATACTATTATTTTTCCTCTTGCTTTTCTTACAGAGTTGTGAATAAAAATGGGAAAAAGTACTTCTAGTAACTAAATGGGTAGCTACTTGTAAGCATCATTAACACATAGGTATAGTGTCCTAAGTAAATCCAGTAAAAGAGGGAAAAAGTGGACTTTAAGTTCTATCACTAGATTGAAATAGGCTTTTTTAGGCATTTTAAAAAGAACTGAAGAGAACTAAGTTGCATGTCACCTTTTGGGAGAATAGATAAATCATCTATAAGCTTATATATACAATTCTTTAAATGGGAAATCAGGGAGAGATGAGAAAATAAGACTAAAGTATTTATAATAATAATGCCAAAAAAGACTTAGATTTCACTATGTAAAATTTATTTTTATTTTTTTATAAAAAGTGTGTAACACCGGTACCTACTCTTAAATCAGTTAATTTATGAAACCATTCTCTTTTGTAGAACACACATTGGCATCGAAAACAGTTTAAAGAAATGTAATGGCTATCTACAAAAAATTAGTTTTGATTTATTATATTCCCCCCCAAATTTTGAGACGGCACACGTAAAAGAAAATTAAAATTTTCAAACATTTTATATTTAGCAATTGAAAAAAAGTACACTGTTTTCCGGCTATGGTCTTTATAAAGGATTTAACGTTTCAAGGATTTAACGTAAAAAAAAAAAAAGGTACTAGGATAACCGTGCTGTATCTCTTAACAGCATTTTTATATGGAACAATTTGAACTGGCATGCAAGCAACTTCTCTTGTTGTTACATACCTGTATTCAGAGAAAATTACACCCATTTTACAGAAAAATCCCAATACATATACTGCAATAAGCTTAAAGCAATGTTAAAAAAACCAGTGTGAATGGCACACAAAACTGCTTCTTTATAAATTAACTGGAATTCCTGATCATAAAGTAGGCACAGGGAGATCCAGTCCTTAGGGCTTTGCTCTCTGGAAGAATACCTGTAAATAAAATATTAGTACAATTAGTACTGATGTCAGAAGATATCACCTTTTACCTGAAGAATGGGTCCAAGTCAGTAAGTGCTAGTCACTCTTTCTAATCAATATTTAGAACATTTCACATATTGCATAAATCCATACATGGTACAAGAACTTTCTTTTCTGGACAATTTAATCAAATCTAGAGATAACTTATGTTGACATTAGTTGGGAAACTAGTGAAAATATGGTTATTAACTCTAATGTGATGAGAATTCAAGTGGTCAGAGGAAAACATGCTCTTTATACCTTTTCTGATTGGCACACTGTCATAGCTAATACTGGGAAATTAAATTTTGAGGATGAATTAAACAAATCAAAGCTAAAGCTAGCAGCTGTTATCCCTTAAGGAATTTACTATTTGGTAACAAAAAATACTTGCAATTCAACATTTGAGACTATGAATGAATAGGCTAGAGGTTGTGCTAGTGACTGGTCCAATATTACATACTACCTTCCACAGTTAGGTAAATGTTTTTGTTTTTTTTTTAAATAAAGATTTTATTTTAAGTAATCTCTGCACCCAATGTGGGGCACGAACTCACGAATCCAAATTAAGCCAGCCAGGCGCCCCCATACTTAAGTACATGTTAAGTGAGCACTAGAAAGTCTACTGGCCATAAACTCATGAAGGACTGTATTCATCATTGTATCCCTAGCACCTAGTAGATCAGGCATTCATTTAACAAATAAACTATTGACTAAGTGAAGAGAAGAATGATCACTATATGAGCAAACAAAGCCTTAAAAAAGGCCATGCTTGAGGCAAGCTGAAAAGAATGGGTAGAATTCATAAAAGAGGAGGGTTGCTAATAAAGCAGAATTTTTGAAGAACAGCAAGAATAGCAAAGACTTCCAGCAAGAGAAACCAGAGACGGTCTGAGATCAGAATGTGGAAAAAAAAAAAAAAGCCCTGAATGTCAAACTAAGAAACATGAACTTATTTTTATTTTATTTTATTTTTTTTTAAAGATTTTATTTATTTATTTTACAGAGAGAGACACAGCGAGAGAGGGAACACAAGTGGGGGGGGTGTGGGTGGATGGGAGAGGGAGAAGCAGGCTTCCCGCCGAGCAGGGAGCCCGATGCGGGGCTTGATCCCAGCACCCTGGGATCATGACCCGAGCTGAAGGCAGTCGCTTAACGACTGAGCCACCCAGGCACCCCACATGAACTTATTTTTAGCCAACAATATAGGTTTATGAAGAGTATAAGGGGAATGAATTTCAGAGGACTGTTCAGGGTTTTCAAACAGCTCAGCTTGACTACAAGAGAAGGGATATCGGCATGAGAGAACCCAAACCCACACTAGAGTAGCAGCAGTGGAGACAGAGAGGAAGTTGAGAGTGAGGAGAAGAGGATCTGCAAGATCTAAGGATCAATCACATCTAAAAAGAGTAGGCACAAAAGAAGGAACTTCACTTTTCCCAACAAGAACAGTGCTATCCTGGACATAATGCTCGCACTGAAAAAAATTTGGGCTTGGAGGAAGACTTTTTATAAATGCAGCTGGATGAATTACTATGTTTGGAGCACAAGCCTGCTACACTGTACCTGGATCTGCTGTTACAGATACCTTTAATAGAGAGTTACAATTTTTGTGAGTTTCACCCAGTTGGGTCAGTTATTTAACAGACTGTTACCTCCACAGGCACTTTGCTTTTATAGGAAAATGGGAGTGGGGAGGGTTCCCAATGATAAACAGTAACTTCTAATATTCTTCTTACAAACTCCCGTTCAGTTTAAGCTGACAAACTAGTACTCGGGAAAAACTGACAAGGAAAGTTGTTATAGAAGCAAAGTCAAAGGATAAAACACTTATTTCCTCAGCAAAGGCCCTGCCTTATGAATTTTATTGAATGCCTAGGACAAAAGAACCAGGTAGTCATTCATTAAGTCACGTGCTACCAACATATTTAGCATAGTGTTTTGTCCTCAGATTTGTTGAATGAAGGTAATAGAAACAAAGAACAGTTGTTCATCTTGTCACACTGCAATTTTATTTCCAGAACACAAGCTCTTTATAAGCAAGAAAAGTAACTCATATGGTTATCTGTAGCAGTTAGCATAGTACCTGTTACATAAAAAGCCATCATGGAGTAATGAATGACTAACTGCCTGGGTAAGAGCAACACAGTTCTGCCTCACGGATTTAAATTGTAAATATGAATACCAAATAAACACTCGGTACTTCTTGTCAACTTTGAGGGGCGCCTGGGTGGCTCAGTCTTGGTTTCGGCTCAGGTCAGGGTCTCAGTGTTGTGAGATCAAGCCTGCATCAGGCTCCACACTCAATGCGGAGTTGGTGAAGATTCTTTCCCCTCCCCCTCTGCTCCTCCCCCATGTGCTTTCTCTCTCTTAAATAAATAAAATCTTTAAAAGAAAAAATTCACTCAATTTATGAATGTAAAAAGAGCCTTGACTGCCAAATCTGGGGATTCTTTCTGTCCGTTTTACAATTCAGAAGTTTCAAAAATAGGATATAACCAAGTAATTCATACTTGTTTTCATATTTTTAGCTCCTTTCTTTCAACGCAATATGGGCACATGTTCTTAAACATTACCTGTCTCAATCTTGTAGTTCCTATTTAATTATATCACAAACTGTAAAAGGAAACTGACTGGCATTTTCATAGTATGTTCAAGCATGTACACACTGTGCTTACCTCACTTTTTATGATCTTTTCTAAGAACTCAGTTGAAAGGGGCTTTATAAAAAACTCTGAAGTATAACATCTAAAACTATAGATTTTTAGAAGCAGGTTTTAGAAGATATCCCCAAATAAGTAATAATTGGTAAGACTACAGTATGACATAGTATCCTGTAATATGTATTCTCTCTCTGCTCTAAAGTATTACCTAGTTGTACGAAGATATGTAAGTTTTCCAAATACCTACCTTTAAGTAATTTTTAAAAACTTTAGCATCAGGCTGCTGAAGCGCTTGACAAAACTCCTGAGGGGTCAAGATAGGAGGAGAGAAAGAGAATGAATCTAATTGTACTAAATTCACGGTAATTCAAATCCACAGTTTTCTTTTTTGAATTGTGTTTAAAAAAAAAAAACAAACATATAACTGACCATCTTAACCACCATTTTTGTATGTACGGTGCATTACCATTAACTATATGCATACTGTTGTGCAACAGATCTCTAGAACTTTTCATCTTGTAAAATTGAAACTATACCCATTGAACATCAATTCCATTTCCCTTCCCCAACACCCCTGGCCACCACCATTCTACTTTCTGTTCCTAAGGGTTGGACTATAGATACTTCATACAGGTGGAATTATGCAGTATTTCTCTTTTTGTGACTGGCTTATTTCACTTAGCATAATGTCCTCAAGGTTTATTCACGTTGTACATGTGACAGGATGTCCTTTAAGGCTGAATAATATCCCACTGTATGTATATACTACATCTTACTTATCCATTCATCTGTCAAAAGGCATTTAAGTTGCTTTAAATCTATAGTAGTAATATGATAACTTATCAAAGTCACCTAGAATAGTTCCTCACCAAAAAAGGTTCTATGGCATTTTCAAATGTAATACTTGTCAGATATAGGCTGCTTTCACTTTTGAGAACATGGCTCTCCTAAACAAGGTTGACTCATGCCTGAGAAGGGAGAATAGGACAAAAACTACATTGCTCTGACTGTTCTCACCTAATAAGAGTGGTAACTGAGCAGAGCTTGACCAAAAGAAAAAGAGGTTAAGTCTCTCTAACAGAATTCTGCAAAGTGTTGTCAGAAGGCATATGAAAAAGGGAAAACTAGGGATGCTTATTTTTTATAATCAAATTATTAGATGGAAATATAATTTTGCTTTACTTAGCAATCTGGTATATTTCTATTTTTGATGGGCATTAAGCTCATGTGAGTAATTAGTAACTTACTGCTTTCATTAAAACATTACTTATATAACAAATTAAAGCTGAGAAAATCCATTAATACCTTTAAAGTTAAAGATGGTATGTCATGAAATGAGATCATAAATTCATTAAAAATGAGTTTTATGATCACTCTTATGCAAGATCTATCCTAGTTTTCATCCAATTTTTTCAATGTCTTTCATAAAATAGCATTATAAAAACTTTTTAAAAACACTGTTGGTGAAGAACCAATTCTTAGAATCTGATGGAGAGATTTGTAATCAAAACTTTAAGGGGTGCCTGGGTGGTTCAGTCGTTAAGCGTCTGCCTTAGGCTAGGTCATGATCCCAGGGTCCTGAGATTGAGCCCTCCATTGGGCTCCCCCTACTCGTGCTTGCTCTCTGTCAAATAAAATCTTAAAACAACAACAACAACAAAACATCTCTGATATCTCAATTAGATCTATGTGCTATTGGACAAGTCTGGATAACTACACGCCAAGAAAATCATTGAATGCCATTAAAAAAATTACTCTGCAATAGTGTAAAAATGTAACATCGCTTTCCAGATACTTCACAATATAGTTTCAGATTTAAAAATTAAGCATTGATAAGCTTGGCATATGTAAAATAAACTACCTAGCACCAATCTTCACAGTAGGTTTGTGTGTTGTGGTGCCCTTTGGCAGTCTGGGGGAGCCTACTGGACTCCTTTTAGAATTTTTTTTTAAATCTATTATTATTGGGGTGCCTGGGTGGCTCAGTCGTTAAGCATCTGCCTTCGGCTCGGGTCATGGGCCCAGGGTCCTAGGATCGAGCCCCACATCGGGCTCCCTGCTTGGCGGAAAGCCTGCTTCTCCCTCTCCCACTTCCCCCGCTTGTGTTCACTCTCTCACTGTGTCTCTCTCTGTCAAATAAACAAATAAACTATTAAAAAAAAAATCTACTGGGCGCCTGGGTGGCTCAGATGGTTAAGCGTTTGCCTTCGGCTCATGTCATAATCCCAGGGTCCTGGGATCGAGTCCCGCATTGGGCTTTCTGCTAGGCGGGGAGCCTGCTTCTTCCTCTGTCTCTCTCTCTCTCTAACTCTCATGAATAAATAAATAAAACATTAAAAAAAATCTATTATTATTATTTTTAAAGATTTTATTTATTTGAGAGAGAGAGAGAGCAGGGTGAGAGGCAGAGGGAGAAGCAGACTCCCCGCTGAGGGGGAGCCCAATGCGGGGCTGGATCCCAGGACCCTGAGATCACGACCAGAACTGAAGGCAGACGCCCAACTGACTGAGCCACCCAGGCGCCCCCATTTTTTAAAATTTATAATACATGGGATTACAAAGAAAACTAATTATAATGGCTTATGGTTATCAAAAAGTATTTCTGATATGTGCTAGAATAGTAAGACTTACTGACTCAGATAACAAGGTCTGGTGGTGTATCTTAAGAACTCACAATTTCAGTATCTTGAAGTATAAACAGGATTGTGAGATCCCTGGAACAACTAATGTGACACAAAAAATCTGTGATTTCTACTGGTGACAAAGTCACAGGCAATGCGAATGCTACTGTGCTTTGTGATTTGTCACCTACACAATGGTAGGAAATTAAGCTTTTGGTTAAAGGTTAGTGAAAATAAAAATATAATTTTCTCCCATTCAATTTCATATACCCCTGAAGTCTGAACTCTGTGATCCTGTATATAGTAAAACATCAAGTTGAATGCAGTTTAACTTTTTCTTTTCTTTTTTTCAGTTTAACTTTGTTGAATCAAAATTTAGATTGAACTACATAGTCCTATTTCTTTAATTAAATTAAGAGAAATACCTGCTCTGACAGCTCTTACCTGAATTATTTCTGGAGCTACTTGCAAGGAAGGCAGGTATTCTTGTTGAAGATACTGAACACATTCTGGGCCCTGAAAATCAAAAGATAATTAATTATAACTGAATTATTTTCTTGATATTAATAATGCATAAAAAGAAATTAGAATGACACATGTATACATCAAACACAATATGGTATTGTGATTAAGAATTAGTCTGGAGGGGCACCTGGGTGGCTCAGTTGTAAAGTGTCTGCCTTCGGCTCAGGTCATGATCCCAGGGTCCTGGGATCGAGCCCTGTATTGGGCTCCCTGCTCGGTGGGAGCCCTGCTTCTCCCTCTCCCTGCCGCTCTCCCTGCTTGTGTTCCCTCTCTTGCTGTGTCTGTGTCAAATAAATAAATAAAATCTTAAAAAAAAAGAATATAGTCTGGAGCCAGACTGCTTTGGTTTGAGGCCTGGCTCTGGTAAATTTCTGGTAACTTAAGCAGGTTACTTAATCTCTCTGAGCCTGAGTTTCCCCATCTGAAAATTGGGAGTTACTGTGAGGAGTGGATGAGTTAAGAAATATAAAGCTTTTAGAATAGTGTTTAGCATTCATTACATGTTAACATTACTTAGCATTATATAGTGAAGATTAAACAAATATTCTTCTAAATCAGGGAAGTAACAAAGCCAGAGTCTTCCAAGCACTGAAAGAAGACAGCAAACAGAGGTGCTCTTGTTCAATCTACCCCTGGGTGGATTATATGGTGTCTGCAGGTACATGAGGGGAAGCCTTTGGGCAAGTGTAGGGTAGTAACCATCTTGAGAAACTAAAATACAAGCAAGAAATAACAAAATGATATGTTAAGAGATAATAGCAATAAAAGTACACCTCCCTTTTTCCTGTTTGACCATCATGGAACAGGAATTAAGCAGCCAAATGAGGAAACCAAGACTGAGAAAGATAGGGTGATTTGCCCAGTGTGCTGTTGATTTCATCTGTACTGAAAAGCAGGTCATCTGATTTCTAAAACCATTGCTCTTGTCTGCCATCTTTTAGCACTTCTAGATGCTAAAAATTACAATAGTGTTCTGTTTTTGTTTCTTTTTTTAGTAAACTTCCCAAATCCCTGCCCCTTCTCAGAAGCTGCAAAGGAACTTAGGATACAATTTGAAAATGGTTTTCTTATAGCAATGTGTTTGAGAGAGTGGCCTGAAGCAAATGTAATAAATCCAGTACTTCTCTCTCTCACTCTCACACACACACACACACACACACACACACACACACCCCTCACTTTCAAACCTGAGTCTGATTTAAAGATTTTAATATGTTGATGACTCCAACCCTGGTCCAACTGAAAGTAACAGTTATCAAAATGAAACCATCATCATCCAAAAAAATATATATCAATCCATCTCTCCTCAATGCACTTTTCCCTGCCTTAACACTTGAATTTCCTGTTTAATAATACTCCTGAATCAAAGAATTCATGTTTCTCCTTCCACCCTGGTCCCTGCCCCTCTAACTCAATGGTCCTATGGCATAATTTGATGCCCTCTCAAAGGAAAGCTATTCCTAATTCAGAAGAGCTAACAATGCACTGTTTGTGAAAGCTTCTCAGATCTGTTCTACATTCCTTCTCACATTTTGGGTTTTTTTTGGTTTTGTTTTGTTTTTGCTGCATTTCACTGTGAAATGTAAGTTATTTATTTAAAGTATAGTTGATTTCTTACCTTTTCTCTCTCTTTTTTTTTTAAAGTAAGCCCTATGCCCAACGTGGGGCTTGAACTCACGACCCCAATATCAAGAGTTGCATGCTCTACCAACTAAGCCAGCCAGGCGGCCCCCTCCTTGACTTTCTAGCATCCTCTCTTATGAGTCTTTTCTCTTATCATTCGTACCTCTTGGTTCTACTTCTAGCTTTCTCTTGACTCCTGCTTTAGCCAGGGTTTTTTCTATTCTGGTCTTAGAAAGTCTCATTCATTCCTACCACTTCACCTTGACTACACACTGTGGACTCCAAAATCAGTATTTAGTTCTAATTGCTTCAGACCCATATTCCAAACTGCTCTCTGAATATGCTTCCAAGTTATACTAAATTATAACCCTAGTGCCCACTGACTTCCCAACTTTTCATATATAACACAAAGCTTTTTACTACCTAATCCTATTCTACTTTTTAGCTATTACTTCTACCTCCCTACTTCAGCTAAACAGGATAATTCTATTATTTTCTATCAAATCCACAAGGCAACATCTGCTCTATCTTCATATACCTGCTTAACTTTGCCCAGAATGACAGCTCCTATTGTCAGTCCAATGAGTCTACATGTGTCCTAAGGCCTATCAAAAACCAAAACCAAAACCACTTCTTTCCTATGGCTTTCTTAGATTGCCAACATAAGCAAAATTGCTTGCTCATCTTTAGTCTCACAATATTACATTTAATATAGACATATTAATTTAACGTATCTCTATTCAAGTACTTAACACATTGAGTTATTTACACATTGTGTCCCGATTCTAAGTCCTAAAAATATTGGGGGACTAGCAGCTCCCTCGCTGCCATCTGTTGTAAGTCAGCCCTCGACACAAGTGTTTGTAAAAAAAAATAAAATAAAAAAAACAATATTGGGGGACTTTTAAACTTAATTCATCTTTATACAGCTCCCCTGCTGCCCTCCCCTCCCCCCCAGTCCCCACATACTCTTCACCCTGGCATAGTAGGCATAAAACCCTTCAAATCTGTATCAGAATCAAAACTCAAGTTCAAATGAGGGAGTGGACTGCATGGAGACTGGTGAATACTTTTTTGGGGGGTGGGGCAAGCTGCTCTGTGGGAATGCGAATCCTTTGTTGGCATCCTGGCTTTGAAAAAAGCTGGAGATAGGAATTTTTCTTTTTTAAAAAAAGTACCTGATTTTTATTTTTAAAATTTTATTATTTTTTTAAGTAGGCTCCATGCCCAACATGGGGCTCAAACTCACAATCCTGAAATCAAGAGCTGCATGCTCACTGACTGAGCCAGCCCGGCGCCCCAATACCTGATTTTTAAATGTTTACAATCAAATTCATGTTACTAAAAAATACTGTACAAGATAAACAACTCACCAGCTGGATTCAGCCCAGAATCACTTACAATTTTGCAAATGATCAGATTGACAAGGAGAACAAAACATTCTAAAGTAGCGAAGCACTCTAACCATTTATAATATTAAGAATTTGGGGAAATCTGGCTATGAAGAGCCAAATGAGTCATGAAATGTGGATCTTTTTTAGAATTTTTTGCATTCTTTGTCAAACCAAAATGAACATACATTTTAAACTTCTTGTTACCCAAAACAGAAAGGACAGTAATAGATACCGCTTTCATTCAACCCCTTCCTCACGTCCAAAAAAGACAGGACTAAATCAACTTTTACAAAAGATACAGCAACGAGACAAGTCAAACACAATTAAAACCATAACAAATCTGCATTTATGACGAAAACGAAGGGGCACAGAGTGCAAGGCTTACCCGTTTGAGATGAATTGTTTTCAATGTCACCGCACACTCAGATAAAGCCTATGAAAAACAAGGGTGAGATTTTTAATACACTCAATTTTTGGTTACCGATCCCACTTGTCTCTTTATTTCCCTGGCCACTGTTCATTAACAATTACTCCCAAACAAGGGACAGAGGAAGGAAAGGGACAGGCATATGGAATAAGTGGGTTGGATAGAAAAAGGAAAAAATACAAAAATGCTGTCTTAATGCAGTATATCAAATCATAAAATCTAGTTTTTACTAGGTTTTGGGTAAATGAGTAAAGGGCACTGCTTGACACAAGTATTCTGAAAAAATGAGATCTAGGGAAACTATCATCTAAGCAAAAAAAAGTTACTCTTAATGGTTAAGAAAAAACCATTAAGCGTAAAGTTTAGAATGAAAGTAGTAGAAAATTAGTAACTCAATCAAGTTTTAATGAGTGCTTGTATCATGTACCCCTTTCATGGTCCTAGGAAAAGAGGAGTTGGAGGCTGTTAAAGTTGAAGGAGTTGGATTTTATATTTTAAACTTTAGTATCAGGATTCAGTAAGAATCTACAAAAGGTCCAGAAGATACCATCAACCTTTTAAAAATGAATCCTAATTTGAAATTAATTTTAAAAAAATAATGGCAATGAGACTAATATAGTCAACCTGGCATTAAAGAAATTGTGAGTTAGAATACACAAGATGGACACAAGGCAAACAAAGATTCCTAGGTGCTTACCAACACTGTTTGTGCATCTGCCAGGTCAAAGGTTTGTTTTAAAGGTGCTAGGAAACATGCAGGAACAATGTGCTTATAAACAAAATCAGCAAATCCCACTGGTCCATCTTTACCTCCTGTCAAGAGAATTCAAATTTTCATCTTGTATAAAAAGAAAGTCAATTAGTTATCACTGGAGAAAGTTAACTCCCAGCTCCTAGGTTAGAGCTAGGGTTCCATCTCTAAGGGCCTTAGGAAACAGGTTGTGGAATGAAGTTTTTTGTTTTTACTTATTTATTTTTAATCCTCTTACCCCAGAGTTCTACCAACTTGGAGAGGATGATAAAACATGTCTTCTGTGCAATTGGATCTGGATATTCAACTGCTCCTTGGATAACAGTAACCAGCACTCGTTCTACATTCTCTGCACCTGAAGAGAAATAAAAACTTGATTTAATTTTTTTTATTTTTATTTTTTTTAAAAGATTTTATTTATTTACCACAGAGAGAGACACAGCAAGAGAGGGAACATAAGCAGGGGGAGAGGGAGAGGGAGAAGCAGGCTTCCCGCTGAGCAGGGAGCCCGATGCGGGGCTCGATCCCAGGACCCTGGGATCATGACCTGAACCGAAGGCAGACGCTTAATGACTGAACCACCCAGGCGCCCCAAAACTTGATTTAATTTTAAAGATTTATTTTAGAGAGAGAGAGAGAGAGAGCATGAGTGGGGGGAGAGGGGGAATCTTCCAGTAGACTCCCCAATGAACAGGGAACCTGACGTGGGGCTCCATCTCACAATCCGGAGATCATGACCTGAGCCGAAACCAAGAGTCCAACACTTAATGGACTGAGACACTCAGGTGCCCTAAGCTTAATTTTAAAAAGAACTAGAAAGGCAACCTGAAGCACTCACTTCATTGTTTCTTTTACTTTTTTTTTTTTTTAAGATTTATTTATTTGAGAGAGAGAGAGAGAGAGAGCACAAGAGGGGGGAGCGGGAGAGGGAGAAGCAGACTCCCTACTGAGCAGGTAGCCTGATGCGGGACTCGATCCCGGGACTCCAGGATCATGACCTGAGCCGAAGGCAGTCGCTTAACCAACTGAGCCACCCAGGCGCCCTCTTTTCCTTTTTTTAAAAGATTTTATTTATTTATTGGAGAGAGAGAGAGAGAGAGAGAGAGAGAAATGGAGCACGGGGAGGGGCAGAGGCAGAAGCAGACTCCCCTCCGAGCAAGGAGTCTGACATGGGGCTTGATGCTGGGACTCCAGGATCATAAACACTTAACTGACTGAGCCATCCAGGCACGCCTCATTGTTTCTTTTAATTTTTATTTTTGGGTAATTCACTTTTTATTTATTTTTTAAAATTTTAAGTTATGATTTTTTTAATTTAAATCTTAGGTAGTTAACATACAGTGCAATATTGGTTTCTGGCATATAATTCAGTGATTCATCACTTACATACAACACCCAGTGCTCTTCATAACTAAGTGCCCTCCTTAATACCCATCACCCATCTAGCCCATTCCCCACCCACCTCCCTCCATCAACCTTGTTTATCTACCGTTGAGTCTTTTATAGCTTCTTTTGCTCTCTCCTTTTTAACCCATTCCCATATGTTCATGTTTTTGAAATTCCACATGAGTGAGATCATACAGTATTTGTCTTTCTCTGACTTATTTCACTTAGAATACACTCTAAGAGTACACTCTAGCTCCATCCATGTCATTGTAAACGGCAAGATTTCATTCTTTTTGATGGTAAACTAACATTCCATTGTTATATACCACATCTTCTTTATCCATACATCAGTCATTTGGGCTCTCTTCATAGTTTGGCTACTGTTGATAACGCTGCTATAAATATCCAGGTGCATGGATCCCTTCGAATCTGCATTTTTGTATCCTTCGGGTAAATACCTAGTACTGCAATTGCTGGATCATAGGGTAGCTCCATTTTTAACTTGTTGAGGAACCTTCATACTGTTCTCCAGAATTGCTGCACCAGTTTGCATTCCCACTAATAGTGCAAGAGGGTCCCCCTTTCTCCACATCCTTGCCAACACCTGTTGTTTCTTGTGTTAATTTTAGCCATCCTGACAGGTGTGAGATGGTTATCTCATCTGGTTTTGATTTGCATTTCCCTGATGATGACTGATGTTGGGCATCTTTTCATGTGTCTGTGAGCCATCTGGATGTCATTTTTAGGAAAGTGTCTCATCATGTCTTCTGCCCATTTCTTAATTGGGTTATGTGTTCTTTGGGTGTTGAGTTTGTTAAGTTCTTTATAGATTTTGGATACTAGCCTTTATCTGATAAGACATTTGCAAATATCTTCTCCCATTCTGTCGATTGTCTTTTGGTTTTGTCGACTATTTCCTTGGCTGTGCAGAAGCTTTTTATCTTGATGAAGTCCCAATAGTTCATTCTTGCTTTTGTTTCCTTACCTGTGGTGATGTGTTAGTAAGGAGTGGCTATGGCTGAGGTCAAAGAGGTTTCTGCCTTTATTCTCCTCAAGGATTTTGATGGTTTCCCGTCTCACATTTGGGTCTTTCATCCATTTTGAATTTATTTTTGTGTATGATGTAAGAAAGTGGTCCAGTTTCATTCTTCTGCATGTGGCTGTCTAGTTTTCCCAACACCGTTTGTTGGAGAGATTGTCTTTTTTCCATTGGTTATTCTTTCCTGCTTTGTCGAAGATCGGTTGACCATATAGTTGTGGGTCCATTTCTGGGTTTTCTATTCCGTTCCATTGATCTATGTTTGTTTTTATGCCAGTACTATACTATCTTCATGACTGCAGCTTTGTAATATAACTTAAAAACCCGAACTGTGATGCCTCCATCCAGGTTTTCTTTTTCAGAATTGCTTTGGCTATTCAGGGTCTTTTGTGGTTCCATATAAATTTTAGTATTGTTTTTTCTAACTCTGTGAAAGATGCTGGTGGTATTTTGATGGGGATTGCATTAAATATCTAGATTGCTTTGGGCAATATAGACATTTTAACAATGTTTGTTCTTCCAATCCACGAGCATGGAATGCTTTTCCATTTCTTTGTGTCCTCAATTTCTTTTATAAGTGTTTTATAGTTTTCGGAGTATAGATCTTTTACTTCTTTAGATTTGTTCCTAGGTATCTTATTGTTTTTGATGCAATTGCAAATGGGACTGATTCCTTGATTTCTTTTTCTGCTGCTTTGTTATTGGCATATAGAAATGCAACAGATTTCTACACATTGATTTTATATCCTGTGACTTTGCTGAATGAATTCCTATATGAGTTCTAGCCATTTTTTGGTGGAGTCTTTCAGGTTTTCTACATAGAGTATCATGTTGTCTGCAAATAGTGAAAGTTTGACTTCTACCTTGCCATTCTGGATGCCTTTTATTTTTGTGTCGTCTGATTGCTGAGGCTAAGACTTCCACTACTATGTTAAATAGTAATGGTGAGTGGATATCCCTGTCTTGTTCCTGACCGTAGGGGAAAGGCTCTGTTTTTCACCATCGAGGATGCTATTAGCTGTGGATCTTTCGTATATGGCCTTTATGATGTTGAGGTATGTTACCTTTATCCCTACTTTGTTGAGGATTTTTTCTTTTTTTAAGATTTTATTTATTCATTTGAGATTGAGAACACAAGCAGGGGGAGAGGCAGAAGGAGAAGCAGACTCCCCGCTGAGCTGGGAGCCCGACATGGGGCTCGATCCCAGGATATGCAGATCATGACCCCAGCAGAAAGCAGAAGCTCAAACATCTGAGCCACCCAGGTGCCCACTGTTGAGGATTTTTATCAGGAAAAGATGCTATATTTTGTCAAATGCTTTCTCTGCGTCTATTGACAGGATCATATAGTTCTTACCCTTTCTTTTATTAATATCGTGTATCACACTGATTGACTTACAAATACTGAACCACCCCTGAAACCCAGGAATAAATCCTACTTGAATATGGTGACTAACTCTTTTAATGTACTATTGAATTTGATTTGCTAGGATTTTATTGAGAACTTTTGCATCCATGTTCATCAGGGACATTGACCTATAATTCTCCTTTTTAGTGGGGTCTTTGGTTTTGGAATCAAGGTAATGCTGGCTTTGTAGAATGTGAAGTTCTCACTTCATGTAGTGTAACAAGACAAAAGCATTTATGGAATTGGTAAGATCCCTCAATTTTTTTTTCTTTTTTAGATTTTATTTACTTATTTGACAGAGAGGGAGAGCACAGAGGGAGAGTGAGAGGGAGAAGCAGACTCCCTGCTGAGCAGAGAGGCCGACACAGGACTTGATCCCAGGACCCCGGGATCATGACCTGAGCCAAAGGCAGACGCCTAACTGACTGAGCTACCCAGGCATCCCAGATCCCTCAATTTTTATTAACTTGGCTCCTAAATTTTAAGCATAAAACACTGAAAAGTAACTAGTCCCATGTTATTTTGCCCTCTGGATTTCTTGTATAGCAAAATTCTCTATGTTGATCGATACAGTCCCATTTATTTTTAATTTCAAAATAGCAAACTGGCCAGTAAGACTCATCTGTCAGGTCAATGCTGGCAAGCTGCCACCATGCTATTTATACTACTGAGGGATCAATTAAAGAATACTGCCCTAGGAAAAAGGGAACTGAATACAAATTAATTTTAAGGTAGATCCTCTACATGAAATTGATTCCCACCTTGATGATAATGAACTGTCACCTCAGAGGCAAACATACAACCACTTTAAAAGTTTGGTATTTACTTCAACTAGCTCTTGCTCATACTGACGTACAACGGCTACAAGGCCTGAAGCAGATAATCTCAGCGTCCCACCTTGATTTGCTATGACTTCACTCATTCCACTGCCTGTGACAGTTTGCAGGAAAGCAAAGTAACTCCTTCGTAACATTTGCTTCTCTAAAGCAGCAGACTGGTCATTTTCTTCTGCTGGTCGGAGCAATACCTCAAAAATTGCATGAAGTAGAGGCATGAACATTTGCTGTAAAAATGGAGATACCTGTATCTGAAGATAAAAAACAAAAATTATTTAGAAATGTAAAAGATAAATATTAATATGAAGCTTAGAAAACCACATTTTACATAAAGTCTTTAATCCAGTGTTTCCAGTTACGATATATATTTACATAATTCTGTTGGCAAATACCAGTATTAGGACAAAAATCTATTATTACGCATATATATTATTGAAATCTTCAAAATTGTTAAGTTCAACTCATTTCTTACAGTTCAAGATTCACGTTAAAATAATAGGGATTCAGATGTATTTCACAATTGAATAACACCATAGAATATTTTCAAATTTAAATTATCAAGAAATGAATTCTATTGCTAAATTACAAGTAGAATTTATATGATTGGGCTCTCAAGACTTTTTGTGCCTCGATTCAAATTGCTTAATTTCTCGGTCTCAATTTCTTCGTCTATAAAATACAACAGTTCTTGCTAGGGCTTTTAGGAGGATCAAATGAATTAACGTACAAAAAAAGGCTTTAAAATGGATTTTGAACAGAAAGCACTATGCGTTAGCCATTTTTATCAGCCAGCTTATACTTGGTTTACATTTCCTTGTACAATAAAACTGACTTTAATACAATGAATGAGGGGCGCCTGGGTGGCTCAGTTGTTAGGCGTCTGCCTTCAGCTCAGGTCATGATACCAGGGTCCTGGGATCGAGCCCCGCATCGGGCTCCCTGCTTGGCTGGGAGCCTGCTTCTCCCTCTCCCACTTCCCCTGCTTGTGTTCCCTCTCTCACTGTGTCTCTCGCTGTCAAATAAATAAAATCTTTAAAAAAATAAAAAAATAAATAAAATAAAATGGCTGAAAATCAATACTTAGAGTACGCATTAAACATAAATTTATTTTTAGGGCACCTGGGTGGCTCAGTTAGTTAAGCGACTGCCTTCGGCCCAGGTCATGATCCTGGAGTCCCGGGATCGAGTCCCGCATCGGGCTCCCTGCTTAGCAGGGAGTCTGCTTCTCCCTCTGAAACCCTCCCCCCTCTCATGCTCTCTCTCTATCTCATTCTCTCTCAAATAAATAAATAAAATCTTAAAAAAAAAAATACAATGAATGAATTTCAAACTCCTGTTTGGGCACCCAAGTTACAAAGTTTTTATTTACCTCAAGATATTTTAGTCCTCAATGCTACTTTCATTTGCTTTTCTAAAAGAGCAGACTGTTTTCTTCTGCACAGGGCAGATAAGGTTTGTTTTGATTAAAACAACCATTCAACATGGTCTATGTGTCAGGCAGTGTGCTGGACACTGGAGAGGACAACAATATCTATACTCCATGCCCTCAAGTGACTTAGATTAAAAAAAAAACAAACCCAAGGGCAAATGCCAAAATGTATCTAAAGATCAATAGATCTAATTTGTCAGTCAGGAGATTCTCTGAGCCCATAGGTCTGTGGTACCTTAAATTTGGCTGTAATCTGGTTGATAAGAGGAATGAACTCCTGGAGGTCTTTTCCTTCACAATCTTTGAGCATGTGTTCTGAGGCAGACGGGATGAATGGAAGAACTTCTTCCTCTAGGCAAATAATCATGCGATGAAGGAAAGTACGAACTCCACTTCTGAGAATATCCTTTTGCAAGGGACAACTGAGGGCTGGCAAGAATGTCTGTAAACAATCCAGATAAACTTCGGAACAGCCACACTGTTTCACAGTCTGCTTGTTGCTGAAAGCTTTGCTGGTTCGGCTACACAAGCAAAATCAGGCAACTAGTTTTAACTTTAGGCTTTAATAAAAGTTTTATGGAGTAATGAAAAATAATGCACAACCAATTACACAATCGACAAAACTAAGAAGCCAATTATTTAGTTTCTATGACATGACTGCTTCCATCTTTCGCTAATATGGTTATTTATATACTATTGCTTCCAGGTGCCATTCCAGAAAGGGTTCAAATTAAATGAGTGAGAGGTAATTAATATAAGCCTTCTAATGAGAACCCACCTAAATGTTTTACTAAAATCCTACTGATGAAGTATGCAGAAAAGAAAAAAAAAACCCACTGCTACGACTGGGCTGTACTAGACAATCTGCAAACTACTGATTTAAATTTAGAAAAAATCCTTAGAATCAAGTTATTTATACGACCTAACATTAGTTTTTGTACTGAAGTATTCTATACAGCAATTTCTTTGTGCAGCTTATTAGCAATTACTACAACTTCCATACTGTTTTGTTTGCCAATAAAATGTATGGGCAGAGAGAAAGAAAAGACAGCTTGGGTAGTCTTCAGGACACAATGAGAGAGCTAAAAAGAAGCCTCAAGACTTTATCAGTACCAAGACTGAGCCAAGATGTCCCAATATGTCACTGTTTATATAAACTCTCCAGCTAGGGATGCCTGAGTGGCTCCGTCGGTTAAGCATCTGCCTTCGGCTCAGGTCATGATCCCAGGGTCCTGGGATTGAGCCCGTCAGGCTCCTTGCTCAGCGGGGAGCCTGCTTCTCCCTCTGCCTGCCGCTCCCCCTGCTTGTGCTCTCTTTCTCTCTCTGACAAATAAATACAATCTTTTGAAAAACAAAAACAAAAACTTTTCAGCTAATCCCCTAAATACATGATCAATTTATACTAAAGAAGTCAGAAGAGTTAAGGATTTAGACAGTTGTCAAACCAGAAAGGCAGAATATTATGTGATCTATTCCCTTCTTCAGCCAAATCTTCTAATTCACTGGATTTAGAGAAGAAAGGTTTGGATAATTCTCTCGACAATTCAGTTTTCAAAACATGGATGTGTGTGCGTAATTCTAAAAGATCCAAGTAAATGGTTCTGTGTGTGCACAGACACTCAATTTACAATTGTAATTATAATCACACTCACCTGGCAAATCCAACAGCATGGTTCAGACAGTCTGCTAGTGATGCCTGTCTTTCTTCATCTTGTGCCAGCATCAATTTTTCTAACAGAATTTTAAACTTCTCCATTAGTGGGGTCAAAAGATTTCTCATCAAGGCTTGTTTCCGTTCAGCTGGATATTCACTATTAACAATCAGCACTCCGGCTGTCTCATAAATAAACAGCTGATCATCACTGCTCAACAAAGACTGGTAACCATTCTCCTAGAAAGAAATTTAGTCCTATTGGTGTTTATCATTGTTCATTCAGTTCCTCTCATTTAAGCACAGTAAGTCCAATAGGAATAGGAGATATAATCACATCAACGCATTATTAAAAAGTAGATCAAGTACTTATAAAAAACAAATTTTCTCCTAGGACCATATAATGGAAAGAAAACTGGATTCGAGGTCAAAAGGTCATGGGTCTAATTCTACCCTTGATAAAACTTTGCAAATTATCATAGAAAATTTTAGTTAGCCTTCTAACTTGTTCTCACTCTTGTTTTTTAAAGATTTTATTTATTTGAGAGAATGAGAGATAGAGAGCATGAGAAGGGAGAGGGTCAGAGGGAGAAGCAGACTCCCCACCTCGCAGGAAGCCCAATGTGGGACTCGATCCTGGGACTCTAGGATCATGACCTGAGCTGAAGGCAGTCGCTCAACCAACTGAGCCACCTAGGCGCCCCTAACTTGTTCTCTTTTGTAAAAATCTTATTTGTACAACTGTTACGAGAATAGAAATGAGATGTACAAAGGTGCTTTGAGGGGCGCCTGGGTGGCTCAGTCGGTTAAGCGTCTGCGTTCGGCTCACGTCATGATCCCAGAGTCCTGGGATCAAGTCCCACATCAGGTTGCTTGCTTAGTGGGCAGCCTGCTTCTGCCTGCCACTCCCCCTGCTCATGCTCTCTTCTGTCTCAAATGAATAAAATCGTAAAGAAAAAATCTAGACTTAAAACATAAATTATGTGGTGATTTTATATAATGAAAACCTCATCTAGGGGCACCTGGGTGGCTCAGTCAGTTGAGGATCTGACTCTTGATTTAGGCTCTGGTCATAATCTCAGGGTTGTGGGATCGAGCCCCACATCAGGATCTGTGCTTGGCAGGGAGTCTGCTTGAGATGCTCTTCCTCCTCCAACTCACACTCTCTCTCTAAAATACATAAATCTTAAAAAAAAAAAAATCCTCATCTATTAAAAGAAGCATGTCCCTATATAAAAGTAGCTAAAGCATTTAAGTACCACTAAGACTAATTTCTCCTGTAGCAGTTGAGAACACAAAGATAAAGTAGCTATATAAGGAACTTAAAAAATGGATACTCAAAACCCTATTAAGCAGACAACATCTGGTAAAAGCCAATTTGAACAAAACCTTTTTTTATACCAAAAAGAGATTATGGGTATAGTACAAGCCCTTGTTTATATGAATGGTATAAAAAACATGAAAAACTTCTAATATTGATAGGATAATATGGCTAAATAGTACTTTTCCTTTTTAAGTAGGCTCCATGCCAGCGTGGAGCCCAACACGGGGCTTGAACTCACAACGCTGTGATCAAGACCTGAGCTGAGATCAAGAGTCAGATGCTTAATGGACTGAGCCACCCAGGTGCATGAGGACTTTCTGAATGCCTAAGTCTTATAGGTCAGTGCGAACTGCCAGGGAAAATTGGCATTAATCAGATGAAATACTTTAATATATAGGTTTTTATAATATGCAAAAATAATTTAACCATATAATTCATTAGTAATCTTTCATGCAGTGAAATTATGTAACCACTATACTCTAAATACTAATATTTACTTAAAAGAATAAAAGTATTTTTATGTTAACATTTCTCAAGTGGCTGCTCTAGTAGCAATTCTATCAAAATGAAAAAAATAAGTCAATGTCAGTATACAAAAACATGTAGAAGTTAAAACATAGTTACAAAGTATCTCAACTTAAGTATTTCTTGTGAAATGAATACCAAAATATCAACCAGCATTTAACCTTTACCCAAAGCCTTAAATTACCCCCCAAAAGTCAATCTAATGGTAACAGTCACTTAGAATGGCTAATATGATCTTATACTGAACAGGAAATAGTTTAGAAATTCAATTTTTCCTTCTCCATAAACTACTTCGGCATTTAACAGAGAGCAGACCATATCTCACTCTGCCAAATTTATCAGTCAACTCTTTTCCATTTTTTATTTTTTTTAAGATTTATTTATTTATTGGGGGGGGGACAGAGGGAGAGGGAGAGAGAAACTCAAGCAAACTCTGCATTGAGTGAAGAGCCCGATGGGGGGCTCGATTCCACAAACCTGAGATTATGACCCAAGCAGAAAAACACTTAACTGACTGTGCCACCCAGGCGCCCCTCCATTTTTATTAATTCTATTACTATGCTTTGTTTGCTAATCGCAACAGAATTTTGGTAAACAGAACTAACTAATCCTTGTATACAACCCCTCATCCCTGCCACCACCATCCACCATTAAGAAAACTGCCCACAGGGCGCCTGGGTGGCTCAGTTGGTTAAGCGACTGCCTTCAGCTCAGGTCATGATCCTGGAGTCCCGGGATCGAGTCCCGCATCGGGCTCCCTGCTCAGCAGGGAGTCTGCTTCTCCCTCTGACCCTCCCCCCTCTCATGCTCTCTCTCTATCTCATTCTCTCTCTCAAATAAATAAATAAAATCTTTAAAACAAAAAAAAAACAAACAAAAAAAAGAAAACTGCCCACAAGGCATTAGCATTAAAGGCTAAAGGCATGTGTGGCATCAATGATACTTGGGGAAAATCTGTAATTTGGAAAGATAAATACTTACAGGTGGAGAAAGCTCTAGTAAATCTTGTATTCTATTCAGAATATCCTCAATAAAAGGATTCATTTGTTTACTGAATAAAGGCAAAAAAGGAAAATCACAATTATGTAAACCATTGTGCTCAAAATACCAAATTCCCTTTTAAAAAGGATGGAACTAAAAAAAGGTTCAATTCTAACCTAGTCAGATGTAATCATTAAGACAAGCTAGGATTTTAAAAAATTACAACCTTATATACCTAAGAACAAGTAGTTTTCATGCCAAGAAAATGGTACTAGTAAAAACAATACAAAACAGAAAGGTCAAAAAATTTATTTCCAAGAAATATATTCTTTAGAATTTCAAAGAAGCCATAGAGTAATCCACAGCAATAAAACTGTTAGTTAAATAAATAATTAATGTCATTAGTGATGACAGGTATTACATATAAAAGTATGCAAACAAATCATTTTGCAGTGATGAACCTGGCTAATGAACAGTAAAAGAAGTCATAACATGATACCAAAAAAGAAAACCTAATAAAAAGCCTTAGAACAAAACCCAAATCTACCACAGGCTTTTAGAAAATAGTTTATAGGTCTCATTTAACAATCTTAAAAACAAAAAGTAAACAGAACAGTTGACATTTAGTACTTACTTCAGAGATTTGACAAATCTGGAAAACAGGTAAGCAGTTCTGCTCCGTACTTTTGCACTAGAATGCCGCAGACCTCTATGATCTAAGAAAGCCATCTAAAGAAACAGAGTCACTCACTATTTCTGCACTTACTTAAAATTTTTATTGGTATTGTCACAATGTATTTTTGTTCACATCAAATTTTACTTCTTAGCTCCTGAATGGCAGGAGCCAGGTATATAAAATAAGTAATCCTTAAGGACACCAACAGGCCCCTGAGGACTTGTTTTAGATGACTGATTAAGCCAGAAACTGTCCATTTTAAAAAAATAGAGGAGGGGTTGGTTTCAGTATATTCAAGAGTTTCTGAGAGCTTCTGGCTCTGGGAAAAGTTATAAAGACAGAATCCTATCTGCTCATTAGCTGAAATACATGGAAATCCACCCCCCACCAGAAACGGAGAATAAATGGATACTTACTAGTACACATGGAATGTGTTGAGGTTCAACTGTGAAAAATTTTTCGTATCTAACAACAGTTTCAAAGAACTCCAATGTCACAGATGTATGCTGGTAGGAACTAACTCCTGATGTTACCAACTGGGCAGGAAAAAGTTAAGAAATCTGTCCTTATTCATTGTAACATCAAAATGCCCCAGCATTAACAGATGCTAAATTAAGGAACTCCCACTAGCTTATAGTGAAAACAGAAAATTATGTTCAAAATAAATTATCTGTAGTATACTTACAGTTCGCATCATATCCTGCAAAGCACTAGCTTTTGAAACATCACCTGAGAAGTGAGCACCATGAGATACTGGAAGAGCTTCTGCCAACATATACAGCAATCTTATTGCTACTTCAACTTCCATAAAACGTGTAGTCTGCCAATTCCTACCAAAAGAGAATATGTATGTGAGATCTGAATATAAACATTTTATATAACACCAACAAAAGTCTCTTTAATTATTAAGTCATAGCAATTATTGGGGCTCCTGGGTGGCTCAGTTGTTAAGCGTCTGCCCTCGGCTCAGGTCATGGTCCCAGGGTCCTGGGATTTAGCCCCGCATTGGGCTCCCTGCTCGGCGGGAAGCCTGCTTCTCCCTCTCCCACTCCCCCTGCTTGTGTTCCCTCTCTCACTGTGTCTCTCTCTGTCAAATAAATAAAATCTTAAAAAAAAAAAGTCATAGCAATTATTAATTTTAACAGGCAACAAAATTTACACCACAAAAGTAGAAATAACTGATGTGATCCATTTCATTGTTTACATTCCAAAGAGCAGTGTTTCCCCACAAGGATCATGATAAATGGAGATAACAATGATATGGATGGAGCTATAGTGTATTATGCTAAGGGAAATAAGCCAGTCAGAGAAACAAATACCCTATGATTTCACTCACATGTGGAATTTAAGAAACAGAACAAATGAACCAAGAGGAAAAAGAGAGAGACAAACCAAAAAACAGACTCTTAACAATAGAGAACAGATGGTTACCATAGGGGAGGTGAGCGGGGGGGGGGGGGGGGATGAGTGAAATAGATGAGGGGGATTAAGAGCACACTTATCATGATGAGTAATCAACATTGTATAGAATTGCTGAATCACTATAATGTACACCTGAAACTAACATAACACTGTATGTTAACTATACTGGAATTAAAAAAAAGATAAATGGAGACAAGTGCACTGCTTCAGAGATACATATAAGATCTTAATAAGTAACAAAGATTAGTAAATTATGTGATTCATTTATTGTAGAACATCAACACAGAGAAAAGGAAAGAGGCAGATTCGTTACAAAAACAGTAACAAACTTACTGCAGTGTAGAACTAAAAACTCTGCGCACAGAAGCCAGCAGTAACTCTGGTGAAACTTGAGCAAGCCTGTCCAACAATAACTTCAGTTGTTTTCTATATTCTACAAACATGGCTTCATCTTCACCCTAAGATATATTTTTAAATTCTTATTTTAAAATTTAAAAGACCTTAAAATTCATGTAAATGGTTAGTTTTCTGCATTTCTAAAGTTAATACGTGCTTTTTTCATTGACATTTATTTACACAGAAAAACTTAATATGTTTAGTAGCCTTTCCTCTACTGCCCACAGATAAGCATTTATGAACACAGCCCTACATCTCAAAAAGCCTAGAGCCAGAAACAGTATAGGGAGGAGGTTAAGGACAAGAATCTAGAGCCAGAATGGGTTCACGTTGGGCTTTATGAAAACTTCACCACCTTATTCATACTCCTCGTTTCTTGTAATACCTTATGAATGAAGATATATATAACAAGCCTGGCTCTTTGTAAGTGCATAATGCATTGGTTATCATCACCATTATCTTTTTACAGTCCAAGGTTTTTGAATGCCTCAGGTGGGCAACTGAACACTTAGCACGTTGCAAAACAGTATAAGCGATGCTTGAGTTGATAGAAAGCACCTGATGATCCTTGTGCTTGAGGGTAAACTGACTCACTGGCAACCCTGGACAAGACTTATAAATGGAACAAGTCCAGAGAGTTAAGTGACCCATTCCCACTCTTCCACAGACACTTATGATCTGAGGTCCACTGACCTGGCCTCAACTCATCACTCTTATTAAATACAGAGATATGATCACCAATGATACTGTCAATATTTTACAAAGTTCACTGCTACAAAGTGTTTTAAAAAGTGACAAAATACCAAAAAGGTATTTTTTGAAGGTATTATGAAGGCTTATGAAGCTTCTATTAATTTCACCTAAGGCTGAAGTCAATGATAAACAAGAGTGATTGTTAAAATACTTCTTTGTTTTAAAGGACTCTAAAATAATCAAAACTTAAAATGTTAACTTGAGGTAAGTAAATAATGAATTAAAACTGATTTCTCCCTAATGTAAAATTCTTACCTCATTTTCAAAGTTATATTCTTCATCGTAAGTCAGTTTTTTCATAACGGCCAACATGATTGCCTAAAATGAAGAATAAAATATCTTTTGTCAGTTTCCTCTAACTTGATATACTTTGAAATTAAGCTGTATTTCAAGAGACAGACTGCAGATACAGATTCTGATATCGGTTTATAGGCAAAAAGAAGTCAATTACCTCTACATTAGCTTTTTGCTGATCTGAGAGCACTGGAAGCTGTTAAAAAGTAAGTAATAATTTATTAGTTTTCCTAAAGTTATACTCGCTTATCAAAATATTTTTATTTTCTAAGATTTTATGTATTTGACAGGGAGCATGAGAGGGGTAGGGGGTGGGAGGAGGAAAGGGAGAAGCAGACTCTCCGCTGAGCAGAGAGCCTGACAGAGGGCTCAATCCCGAGACCCCAGGATCATGACGTGAGCCCAAGGCAGACTCTTAACTATGTGAGCCACCTAGGCGCCCCTCAAAATATTTTCTAATCAATGAAGATCTTTTATTTTATTTTTAAAGATTTTATTTATTTGACAGAGACACAGCGAGAGAGGGAACACAAGCAGGGGGAGTGGGAGAGGGAGAAGCAGGCTTCCCGCCAAGCAGGGAGCCCGATGCGGGGCTCGATCCCAGGACCCTGAGATCATGACCCGAGCTGAAGGCAGACGCCTAACGACTGAGCCACCCAGGCACCCAATGAAGATCTTTTAAAACATGCACACGACTTCTGTGGAGGAAGGTTTGGCAGTACCTTTCTATATTTCAAATGCACCTAAGACCTAGCAATTTCATTTCTACTAAATAACTTGACATGTAGATGAATTTCAATTTTAAGGATATTTATAATATATTCACCAAAGAAGTTTGTAAGACAGTAAAGTATGGTCTTCCCTTGTTTTGTTTTTAAACATTTATTTTTTTTTTTCTGAGAGAGAGAGAGAGAGCAAGTGAGCATGAGCAGCAGGCAGAAGGAGAGGGAGAAGCAGACTCCCCACCAAGCAGAGCTTGGGATCATGACCTGAGCTGAAGATAGATGCTTAACCAACTGAGCCATCCAGGCACCCTTCTCTTGTTTTCAAACAAGGCAAAAAAAGTTAGAGGTCTGTTAAGAGATACACAGTGGGATTACCAGGAGTCATTTTAACTTTCTTCATATCTTTCCCATTACCTAAAATTTCTTAAGGTATGTAGGCAGACATGTGTTACATTTATAACAATAACACAGAAGCTAATATTTTAAGCTTGACTTGATTTAACTAATCAAATGTAAGTAAAATAGGAATGGTTTTCTCATCTAATGACATAATGGGAAATTACTAATTTTTAAAAGGCTACCAGTCATAATATGGAGACTGCTACCATCTACATTTTAAGTTCTTATTGGAAGCAACTAAGAGAAATTTTTTAATTGTAAAAAACTTTATATGAAATGATGTATATGTAATTAAAATAATGAACAATGTTTAACAAAATTTCTACTATATTTAAAACAAACACAGGGGCGCCTGGGTGGCTCAGTCGGTAAGTGTCCAACTCTTGATCTCAGCTCAGGTCTTGATCTCTGGGTCATGAGCCTTGGCCTGCGCTGGGCTCCACGCTGGGTGTGGAGCCTACTTAATAAAAAAGGAAAAGGAAAGACAAGGAAAGGAAAGGAAAGAAAAAATAAATAAAAACAAAAACAGATTCAAAATGAAAAAATAACCTAAACCTGTAGCTAATTCGAAGCTTGTTAAAGTCTAGTGAATTTTAGAACCTGGCTATTCCCATTTTCTGGCTAAGAAGTTGAGTTGGGGGTGGGGGAAATTTTGTTAGCTAATAGAATTAGGGGTATTTTCTTCTTTTCATTTTTCCTGTATTTTCCAATTCTCTATGGCTCGTCTATTATCTACTGGGCAAAAAGATTAAAACAAGGACTTACCTGTTTCAAAATATGAAGATAATCGTAACAGAATCCAATAATATTAGAAGAGATGTCATCATCCTCATGAATTAGTAGCTGCAGCATCAGCGCCACTTTTGTTTCAATAGCTTGTAGTGCCTCTTGAGCATTCTTGATATCCCCATTCTTAATTAATTTAGTCCAACTAACTATCAATGACTGTCCCATTCCATTTACCAGCTTAGAAAATCTGGCTAGAAAGTCAACATCTTCTTCCTATTAAGCAATCAAGAGACCTCAATTTAAAACCACCCACATAAAAAACAACAAACAAAAAAACCCACCCACATAAGAGTAAGAAGAAAAACTCTAAACTTTAGTATGAATCAAGTGCCAATTATAAACTAACATTTACCCATTCTACCATCTTGACTGAAAAATTCTGGAATTTAAACTCTACTATTATTAACCACTTGTACTCTTCCAAGCAACTCTTTTTAATGGTTATAGACCTGTAGATATTGCCAAGTTTATAAAAGCTTAAAAAAAGAGATCTGTGGTTTCAAAACCTTCCTTCTAAACTGCTCAAGTTAGTAAATATGCTGCAACAGTTAATGTCATAATACAGTATGTGTAACAATTTATAACAATTTGAGCCTTAACTATGCTGCAAGAGATAGAACTGCTGTTACAACTACCTGCCTAAGGTCATACCAGTGTTAAGAGTCAGAACTCAAACTTCAGATTGTTTTCATCAATTACCCTTATGATGTTCTCCTATAGAAAGAGATGTTACCTTCGTCATTTTAGGTCTTTTACCACAGACTAAATGAGACAATTATTAGCAACGTAAGAAAACGTAAGAAAACGCTACTACTCTTCTGTCAGCAAGGACAATCCTAGAGCTGTATTACTCACAGAACAGCAAAACAAATATTTCTTAGTAATTTTTTTATCACTGTCACAGGTAAAATAAAAATCTTCAAATTCTGTTTCTAAATTACTTCCCACACTCAGAGTCTTCACTCTGTTGGGGCTAAACTCCAACAGCTCAAATGAGTAACAATTCAAAAGTATGGTGAAAATGTAACATTTATAACTAAATCTAGTTTTGATCCAAATGCACTGCCATGTATATAGTACAGTTCCTTGCCACTGAAAGTACAGACCAGTAGTATGAGCATCAACTCGAAGTTCGTTAGAAATGCACATCCGCAGGTACTACCCTAGACCTTCAATTTAAGAACGGGTATAATCTACTGTCCAGGCCAATGCTACAGATAACATCATGGCTTTCTGGATACAGTGTTTCCTTATAGTCAAGGAGAGTTTACCATACTAAAAAAAAAAAAAAAAAAAAAAACAAAACAGAAAAGAGAAAGAAAAAGCATATTTAAATTAGTACCTGTCCTACTTTGTTTTACTTCATACATAAATTTACTGACCTGGTCAATGCTGAAAAACCCAGCAGACTGTAACACTTGACACAAAGACTCTACTAGTTTCATTTTATCAACAGGATCCATTCCTTTATTTACAATTTCAAATAAACAGTCACATGCTTCTTCCCGCAGAACTTCTATTGACATATGACCTAGCAGCATATTTATAAACCTGGCAATAGGAGAAAAAAATTGTTACAATGTTTTCAAACTCATGAGTTTTATATACTGTATTTTGTAGGTTTCTATCTTTAAAGTATAGGTATACTTACCTATCATTGGCTATAAGGGATAAGTCTATCCAAGAGACATAAGCCCCAACTACTTCAAGGCACTGACATGTCACTTCTGAATTAGTATACTGGTAATTTTGTAAAATTTGGTACCATGATTCCACCAAGTTTGGAATGCACTGCTCCCTCATGGTATCTTTTATTAGAGTATTCCTACGGGCCTCCTAAAAAACAAAACAAAACACCTTATGTGCAAAGTAGATTATCACACAAACTAATTTTTGACATCTGACTAGTTGCACACAGTAATTTCCTCACAATTAAACTTCTAGACTTGTTAACACATTCCCTGCCACTATTTCCTACTTATCAACTCTAAAATCATATCCTGTGATTCTTTTAATTTCCTTTTTCCGTTGTGTTCCTCAGAGCAGATTTAATTTCTTATTAAACACAAACTATAAATAAGCATTACTTAGAAATCTAAAGCATATGATAAAAGGTACTTCTCAATATTATGCAAACATGATATTTAAACTACTTAAGAGAATGCAAATTGTTTTTAATTAAAAGAAAATTTTTTTTAGTTGACACAAGATGTTACATTAGTTTCAGGTGTACAACACAGTGAATCAATATCTCTATAAATTCTGCAAGAATGGCAATAATTTATTTTTTTATTTTTTCGATTTTTAAAAAAGATTTTAAGTAATCTCTATACCCAACATGGGGCTCAAACTCACAACCCTGAGATCAAGAGTCACATGCTCCACTGACTGGGCCAGCTGGGTGCCCCAAGAACGGCAATAAATTTTTTATTTATTTATTTTTTTTGAGAGCGAGAGGAAGAGAGAAAGAAAATCTTAAAAAAAAAAAAAAAGAGGGCGCCTTGGTGGCTCAGTTGGTTAAGCGACTGCCTTCGGCTCAGGTCATGATCCTGGAGTCCCGGGATCAAGTCCCACATCAGGCTCCCTGCTCAGCAGGGAGTCTGCTTCTTCCTCTGACCCACTCCCCTCTCATGCTCTCTGTCTCTCATTCTCTCTCTCGCAAATAAATAAAAAAATTAAAAAAAAAAAAAAAAGATTTGGGCGCCTGGGTGGCTCAGATGGTTGAGCGTCTGCCTTCGGCTCAGGTCATGGTCCCAGGGTCCTGGGATCGAGTCCTGCATTGGGGTCCCTGCTCCTTGGGAGCCTGCTTCTCCCTCGGCCTCTCTCTCTCTCTCTCATGAATAAGTAAATGAAATCTTTAAAAAAAAAAAAAAAAGATTTTATTTATTTGAGAGAGAGAAAGAGAGTGTATGTAAGCGGAGGGAGAAACAGACTACCCCCTGAGCAGGGAGCCTGACACAGGGCTTGATCCCAGGACTCTGGGATCATGACCTGAGCTAAAGGCAGATGCTTAACTGACTGAACCACCCAGGCACCCTGAGAGAGACTCTTAAGCAGGCTCTACACCTAGAGCAGAGCCCAACAGAGGGCTCGATCTCATGACCCTGAAATCATGACCTGAGCTGAAATCAAGAGTTCAACGCTTAACCAACAAGCCAGGCAGGCACCCCAGGAATGGTAATAATTTAAATGCATGATAATAACCTTTAAAGTCTTAAGTATGTCTGACATATAATGACCTTAAAATTATTATATACATTTGAATCAAGCAATTTTTTTTTTATCTTTTCTTTTTTTCTTTTTCAAATCAAGCAACTTCTATTGTGTTAAGAATACAGAGAAAGTTACATCGGATAATAAATAGAGAAAGACTAAGGTGACGGGCTTTATGACTGAGAATACAGAAGAAACTAGCAGATTCATAAGCAATGATTCCTGCTCACTCAGGAACTATGTAGCAGTAGTAAATACAGACCACATTTCTCCAGAAATTCATAAAACAGAACCACTTTGTGTATTTTATTGGAGAAAGTGCTTTCATAGTTAAAAAAATCTAAAGTAACACTCTAATTTCAACATACACTTGGGGAAAAAGAAGCCCAGTTCAAGCTCCTTTGTAGAACAAAATTCAAAATGTTGGGTGAATTTAGAGGCGTGTGGCTGGCTCAGTTGGTAGAACATGTGACTCTTGATCTCAGGGTCATGAGTTCAAGCCTCACAATGGGTGTGGAGTCTGCTTAAAAAAAAAAAAGGGTAAGTTAGGTGAATTTAGAATTCTTTCTTTTTTTAAGATTTTACTTGACAGAGAGAGAGTATGCACAAGCAAGGCAGAGCCGCAGGCAGAGGAAGCAGCAGGCTCCCCGCTGAGCAGAAAGCCAGACGCAGGGCTCAATCCCAGGACCCTGGGATCATGACCTGAGCCGAAGGCAGATGCTTAATCGACTGAGCCTCCCAGGTGCCCCTGAACTTAGAATTATTAAGAAAATTTGAGGGTGCCTGGCTGGCTCAGTTGGAAGATCATGCGACTCTTGATCTTGGGGTTGTAAGAGCCTCATGCTGGGTATAGAAATTACTAAAAAAAATAAACTTAAAAAAAAGCCAGAAAGAACAGAAAATCTGTCTCCAAAGAAAGACTTCCTACTCTTTTTATTATGTGCCCATCATCTCCTACAAAATCTACATTAAAAACTAACAATTAATGGGAAGTTACTTGCCTCTGATGTATGCACCACATCACGATCCACCAACTCTGAATCAATGGCCATGAGGATTCGGAGGTACAGATCTACTCCCCTTGGATTTAGGTCCACTACTGAGAGAATGTCAAAAAAAAACTTGGGCCACCTAGTGAGATATTCTGTAACAAAAAGCAAGGCGAAGACTTGGGCTGCTTTATTTCGTATAAAGGTCTTCTCTGGTTGGGGATTCAGCATCTGACAAAGAGAAATTGTCCATGAAATTAAATGTAAGTTGGAAAGTCTCAAACACATTGTTTTCCTATTTACCATCAATAAGCAAAAACTCACCAAGCCTCAACATGGTCTAGATTAGCTGTGCAACAAATATGCGGGAAAATTACCAAAGTATTTAACTGATTACCCAGATGGAAAACAAACAAATGTGCTATGTTTATTTCTTATTCTTACACTTTTAAAGAAAAGTTTCACGTGCAGTTCTACTAGTTTTTGGTTCTACTAGTCAAATTGGTTCTACTAGTTAAACTGTTTTTCTTGTTTGCCCTTTAAGGAAAATAAAAATTCTATCTACATAACCACTTTATATGTTAAGATTAAAATTAACAAAAAATAACAAAATGTGAATAAAGAACTCTAATAGCTCTCTTGTAAAGGGCTCTTTGTGAAGAGGCTGTCCAGGAGGGTTCACCTTTAGGAGTGAACAAAAATCTGTTTTTGTCAAGTAGTTAAAAACAAACAAACAAACACCACCACCACCACCACCAAAAACCCCACCTTAAAACCAAGGTTTCAACAATGTGTCATGGAAAGCATGAAAGTTTCAGTTATTGATATAATTTTAAATTATTGGTAGGGCGCCTTGGTGGCTCAGACGGTTAAGCGTCTGCCTTCAGTTCAGGTCATGATCCCAGCGTCCTGGGATCGAGCCCCGCATCGGGCTCTCTGCTCAGCTGGAAGCCTGCTTCTCCCTCTCCTACTCCCCCTGCTTGTGTTCCCTCTCTCTCTGTCTCTATGTCAAATAAATTAAAAAAAAAAAAAATCTTTAAAAAAAAATTATTGGTAAGTTTACATATACCCAAGATTTCTGAAATCAGCACTTTCTAAAAAAGCTACGGGATCAAAGGGAGGATAAGTGATCAACATTTTTGAGGTAAAGTTCTAAACTCTTGCAAAACTAAAAATTTAATTATCTAGTAATTTAAGGTACTGAGTGAAATTACTATTTTACCTGAGCTTGAAGCCAAGATATGAGCGTCTCCCTAATTAGTTGTTGTTGAACAGTAGTTAGTTCTGAGTATCTGTTCAAAATAGAGAAGAAAAATAATAACGGCTACATTTGGTGTCTGTGGTTTAAAAAGTAACAGCCTCATATTTTTGAAAGGGAAAATTTGTGTATCACTCAATTACTTAAAATTTCCTAAAATAAATCAATAATGCTTCTCATCATGGCTTTAAAGAAAAGGTAGGGGTGGGCCTGGCAGGTAGTGTCACTGATATTAGTTTGATTTGTGGTCCAGTTCATGTTAAAACAAAATGACAGCTGTGGAATTTCTCAAATGGAAATGTGTCTACATTTTGAGGTCTGTGGCTTACAGAATAAATCAACAGGCAAACGAAGGGTCCTCTGAGCAGTGATTCACTGTTTCTGCTTATTTAAGGCAGAGGTTCTAAATCCAAGTGGCCATGCTGCCACTAACCTCTAACAGAGTTGGCATGTAGAAACAGGTCTGGTGTTGCTAGATCTTCAGATTTTTCCAGAGAAGGTAGAAATGAATTTTTTCTGTGAAATGTCTGGATTTTTTTATGTAACCAATTAACTCAGTATTTTTACAACACTTTGGGATAAATCAAAAACACATCTATAAACTGGATGTGTCTCATACACTCTCAATTTACAGCTTGTATTAGGATTTTCCCAAAGAGAGAAAAACTAATTTAAAAATGACCTCTCCCCATAAATTTCAGAGTCAAAACAGTGAGAAAAGCCTTACTTGTATTTAACTTGATGTTCTAGTACTTGAAAGCAGAAAAACTTTATGTGATCATCACTGAAAAAGAAAAGAAAATCAGATAAGCAGAATATAATTTAGAGAAAACAAATCAAAAGTAAAGTACTAGGTGAATCACAGTTGAAGTTTCTCAAACAAGACCTCTGGTTTACTTTCTACTTATCGATCTCATTTATTATACTGTTTAGAACTTAAATATTACTCCACACTCAATAGGTCCATTAAATCTGACAAGCAAAAAAATGAAAAAAAATTGAGATGCACCTTAAGTATACTGCTTTGCAAACAGAAGGAATTTCCCTAAATTCTAGATGTTAGGATTACTGAAACCACTCCTACACTTTACAACAGAAAGGCTAGGTGTAAAATGACAAATGGTCACACAGCCAGAGACTGAGTCAAATCAGTGATGGTAAATGAAATCATACCTAAAATCCAATCCTACACAGTTCCATTGCAGCCAAATCCAAATGAGCAGGGTCACTCAGACTGGTAGTTCAGCCTCAAAATTTATATAGAAAACCAAGTTACAAATATACTGCCCTTATAAGAAGGGAGCAAAAATCAGATCTAACAATTATCTACTCTCAAGGTCTCTATAGGGGTGATGCAGAGTTGCAGTGAGCCAGCTACAATCTCTGACATCTCTGACAAAATCTCTTTAGTAAACAACAATCAGTTCATCCAAGACAGTTGGCTTGGGCAAGGCTTAGTCATGGAAGAAATTTTTGATATATAAAGCTAACTGGTCAATATAAGATGAGACAATATCTAAACTTAGAATACATGAATTAACTAAATAAAATAATTTCACACACAAGAAGATGAAATTTAATCTTTAAAAGTTTTAAGTTAGGTTTAATTAGCACCTCTTCCAAGAACTTAGGGTTCCTATTCTTTTTTTTCTTTTTTTTTTTTTTAAGATTTTATATATTTGACAGAGAGAGAGACACAGTGAGAGAGGGAACACAAGCAGGGGGAGTGGGAGAGGGAGAAGCAGGCTTCCCGCCGAGCAGGGAGCCCGATGCGGGGCTCGATCCCAGGACCCCAGGATCCTGACCTGAGCCAAAGGCAGGCGCTTAACGACTGAGCTACCCAGGTGCCCCTAGGGTTCCTATTCTTAACATAGATGACATTGAAGCCTTAATGAACTATACAAGACTTATATTTTCCACTCAAAAATAAACTGTAGGAATCCTTTAATTAAAAGCCAGATCTAGGGCGCCTGGGTGGCTCAGTCGTTAAGCATCTGCCTTCGGCTCAGGTCATGGTCCCAGGGTCCTGGGATCGAGTCCCACATCAGGCTCCCTGCTCAGCGGGAAGCCTGCTTCTCCCTCTCCCACTCCCCCTGCTTGTGTTCCTGCTCTCGCTATCTGTCAAATAAATAAATAAATAAATAAATAAAAGCCAGACCTAAAAAAAAGCCAGATCTTATATACTCCCAGGCATATATGTTCTCAAAATTAACTCTCACTAAGGTGGAGCACTTGATTCTGACTGTAAAAGGTGGCAAGCATGATAGCCATAGCACGCTGAGGATGCCAGCTAGAAGCCATCACTAATACCCATGAGCGTCTATTCCCACCAGCGAGTTGTTTATTAGTCAGCTGTGTTTCCCCTAAGCCTTACTATGTCAGTTGTAGGTCTTTTTTAAATAACTTCATTAACTACTATATAAACTAATGAAATGAGGGGCGCCTGAGTGGCTCAGTCCATTAAACAGCTGCCTTCGGCTCGGGTCACGATACCAGGGTCCTGGGATTGAGCCCCACATCAGACTCCCTGCTCAGCGGGGTGCCTGCTTCTCCTTCTCCCTACTGCTCCCCCTACCTGTGCTCTCTCTGTCAAATAAATAAAACCTTTAAAAATAATAAACTAATGAAATGAATGTGAGAGTGCCTATTTTTGTAAAAATTAAGTTGAATGCTTTAGAAAGACTTCATAGAAAGTCATATTACAAAAAAGAAAAACCTCAGAACACTAATTCAAAGGGATACATGCACCCCTATGTTTATAGCAGCATTATTTATAATAGCCAAGATACAGAAGCAGCCCAAGTGTCCATCAACTGATAAATGGCTAAAGATGTGGTATATATATACAATGGAATATTATTCAGCCATAAAAAGTGAAATCCTGACATCTGCAATGACATGGATGGAGCTAGAGTGTATAATGCTAAGTGAAGTAAGTCAGTCAGAAAAAGCCCTATGATTTCACTCGTATGTGGAATTTAAGAAACAAAACAAATGAGCAAAGGGAAAAAAATGAGAGTGGGAGACAAATCAAGAAACAGACTCTTAACCACAGAGTACAAACTGATGGTTACCAGAGGGGAAGTGGGTGGGAGGATGGGTTAAGTACATGATGGGGATTAGGAGTGCACTTGTTGTGATGAGCACAGGATGATGGTTGAATCACTGTATTATACACCTGGAACTAATGTAACACTGGATGTTAACTAAGTGGAATTAAAATAAAAAAAATTTTTAGGGGCGCCTGGGTGGCTCAGTCATTAAGCGTCTGCCTTCGGCTCAGGTCATGGTCCCAGGGTCCTGGGATCGAGTCCCACATCGGACTCCCTGCTCAGCGGGGAAGGCTGCTTCTCCCTCTCCCACTCCCCTTGCTTGTGTTCCTGCTCTCGCTATCTCTCTCTGTGTCAAATAAATAAATAAAATTTTTAAAAAATAAATAAAATAAATTTTTTAAAAAGGGAAAAACCTTGTGCATATTTGATGTGGGCTAGATAACCAGAAGACTTGGAGAGGTGGAAGAAAATAACTATAAAAGTCTAGGAATTTGCACTAATTGTTCCTCAATCCACAGAGACCCAAAGTGGAAATTGTAGAGGATGGATCATCGGTGTGATCAATTTAAGAATGATGAAGTGAATGCTAGTGGAATATACATAAAGGAAAGACCTTGGTCCAATATAAAAAAAACTGGCAACTGAATGTTTATATACTTTAAATTAAAATAAAAACACAAAATATATACAATTCATGATTACTGACTTTGCCAACTTTTTAGCAAACCAACTATCACTTTCCATCAGAAGTTTTTATTCTACTGTATTCCCGCTGGGATCTGCTGTCAGGTACACAGCCTAAGGTAAAGTCTAGTTTTACTGAAAAGTTAATCCTGGAATGGCCAAATTACTAGTTTACTCTTTTTCTCATTTCTACACTGAATGTTTTTCCAAAACACAAGTCATAAATGTTTTTATGAAAACATTTTCCAAACACAGGTGCCACAGAAATTTAAATTCCTCTAAGTCATGCAAATTTTGTTTTATAATTACCTGTACGTCCTCTGGGCTAGAGCTTCTGCACACACTTGCCAGGCATCTGGGGAAATCTTTAACTGCTCAAAATATGCCAGGGCCTGTAAGATTGCAAAGCCGTAAATGCATTTAGAATAGTCAATCTCAGTGCCCAACTGATATTAAAATATTCTAGGAGTAGCAAACCAATAACAAATCAGTCAACCTGAAGAAAAATAGCTAAAACACTGAATTCTGGCTTCTGAGTAAGTGCAACTTATCGTTTCTAGAAAAAAGGTTAAGTAAAAAACAAATTCCATCAGTTAGATACTCAAATCTGTTTCCTTACAGCAAAGGAGACAACACAAAAATGTCCTGCAGACCTCAATGGGTAATTATGAGTATTATGAGAAAAAATACACAAGTACTTTTCAAGTACTATGCTACGGAGGCATATGCAATTATAAAATAGTATATAAAGGGCATTTTTCCTATTTAATAACAAAATACTATTAAAGAGGTGATTATAAAATTAGAGTCCATGGGGCACCTAGCTAGCTCAGTTGGTGGAGGGTGCGACTCTTGATCTCAGGTTCGAGATCAAGAGGGTGTACAGGATTACTTAAAAATTTTAAAAATCTTAAAAAACAAAAAACAGGGGTGCCTGGATGGCTCAGTCAGTTAAGCGTCCAACTCTTGATTTCAGCTTAAGTCTTGATCTCAGGGTTGTGAGTTCAAGTCCCATGTTGGGCTCTCTACTGGACGTGGAGCCTACTTAGTTAAAAAATTAATTAATCGGGGCCCCTGGGTGGCTCAGTTGTTAGGTGTCTGCCTTCAGCTCGGGTCATGGTCCTGGGGTCCTGGGATCAAGCCCCGTCAGGCTCCCTGCTCTGCAGGAAGCCTGCTTCTCCCTCTCCCGCTCCCCCTGCTTGTCTTCCCTCTCTTGCTGTGTCTGTCAAATAAATAGATAAAATTTTTTTAAAAAAATAATAATTAATTAAAAATAAAAATAATAAAACTAAAAATAAAATCTTTAAAAAAAAACAAACCCAAACCAAAATTAGAGTCCAACTGCATGAATATGAATTTTGGAAAAGTATGAATAATTGAAAACCTTTAGGAAATGTTTCTCATTTCATGAATTCAGGGCATTGTTATAAAAGTAAGTATACTCTAGGGGCGCCTGGGTGGCTCAGTTGGTTAAGCATCTGCCTTCAGCTCAGGTCATGATCCCGGGGTCCTGGGATCGAGCCCTGAATTAGGCTCCCTGCTCCACGGGGGGCCTGCTTCTCCCTCTCCCTCTGCCTGCCACTCCCCCTGCTGTGCTATCAAATAAATAAATAAAATCTTAAAAAAAAAAAAAAAGAGTAAGTATACTCTAGAATGGATGCAGCACCAAGTCCATGTGCTCTTTACCAGATTGTTGGGAAAATGGGAATGACTTCTGCCACTCTTTTCCATTAGCATGTTGCAACTGGCTTCAATGACAGATGCAGATGTCACGTATGACAATGGACAAATAGTAATCCTAATAACCTGTAAGAAGTATCTCAGTCAAGAAAATTACACAAAAACAGTGCTAGATAATTTTAAAGCAATTGATGTACTGATCAAACTTTGAAATGAAGTAGAAAGAACATTAAGCATTAGAGGAACCTAATTTTTTTAAGGGGGGATGGGAAAGGGCAGAGGGCAGAAGAAGGAATCCCAAGCAGGCTCCACTCCCAGCACAGAGCCCAATGGAGGGCTCCATCTCACAACCCTGAGATCATGACCTGAGCTGAAATTGAGAGTTAGACACTTAACCGACTGAGCCACCCAAGCGCCCTAGAGTAACCTAATTTTAATTAGTAAATATTTTTTTAAACTGTGGTTTGTGCCCCACTGGTGATGAAATCAATTTTAATATTTTTTAATATATATATATATTTAAAATTTTATTTATTTATGTGAGAGTGAGAGAGACAAAGCACAAGAAGGGGGAGGGTCAGAGGTAGAAGTCGACTCCCCGCCCCAGCAGGAAGCCCGACACGGGACTCGATTCCGGGACTCCAGGATCACAACCTGAGCCAAGGGCAGATGTTTAACTGACTGAGCCACCCAGGCACCCCTGAAATCAATTTTATAGGTCTTGATCAGCAATCAAAAAATGACAGAATATCAGAGTGCACTGCACATAATAAAAATAACTATTATTTTGTGTAAATTGTTTTAGTTGTGTGTACATATACTATATATATATAAAATATATATGTCTGCCTATACACACAAAGTCAAGATGTAAAATTTTTTCCTTTAAAGCAAAAAAGCTCTATTACAGTTGTATGAATGAGGGAATGGGTTTTCATATGTGGTCTCACTGGCTGCTCCCACTGATAAAGAACCAAGTAAATGAAGGTAAGTAGATGAAGATCACCAAATACTATGTTAAATATAAATAATGGTTATCTTTGGAAATTAAGAACAGAAGAACACAGGCGACAACCCAGTTGTTGTCTAACAATATTCCATGAAACCTAGGGTTTCTTTTAGGAACATTTATTGTCCCATTTAGGGCAAGGTGGAAGTCAATCATGTATGCTGCATTACCACCTAATATTTCACTTACCAAAAAAAGAAGGGGGGGATTCAGCTGCTAGAATTATCACTGACATACCGTTTTCTTTAAATAATAGCAAGTTTTAAGCCAAAGACATTGATTCCATTAAAAAAGTGAAAATAACCTGAGAGTTTTCAGGTTTTAAAGTCTTTGCGTTCTGAATGCATGCATTTTTAGCATTTTCATTTTTTTAAAGGATTTATTTGAGAGAGAGAGAGCATGGGTGGAGGAGCAGAGGGAGAGAATAGAGATAATCTCAAGCAAACTCTCAGCTGAGCATGCAGCCCCAATGCGGGGCTCGATCCCTCAACCCTGTAATCATGACCTGAGCCGAAACCAAGAGTCGGAAGTTCAACCGACTGAGCTACCCAGATGCCCCATTTACTAGCATTTTTAAGTGAAATTTTGTGGCAATTATGAACAAGTCAAAGCTTTTATCACCTTTTCCTCTATTTCATACCTTTTCTCTTAACGCTCTGTTGCCTCTAAGTGGCAACAGAGTCACTTTAGCTACTGTCCCTGTAAAAAAAATGAACTATAGCCAGACAACTGAGAATTGGAGTTGGCAGACAGTTATGATCAAAATGATTTAGTGTTCCACTACTCTTGATTTCCAACATCAGAATTATCAGAATTCACTTTCCTTAAGATTCCTTTTTATCCTAATTAATTCTGTTACTCAGGTTGGCTTAATGGGATATCAAACTAAGCCTGAATTTGGATGCTTGACATAAACCTGTAACTGATAGAACTCGTTTTTATTGATAAAAAGCATAATTTTATATTAAGACCACTAACAATGCATTGGATTTACTTTTCTGAAAAAGAAGATCATTGCACATTTAAAAAATCTGTTGGATAGTGGTATTTAATAAAAAAACAAATGATTTCCATAAAGGATCATTAAAGAAACAACAGAAAAGGCTATTTAATAATTAAACAAATAGTAAAAGGTTATAGCCATGCAATACCAAGGTAAAAATCTATGATACTTCAACTATGTGACTTAGGCTTTGAAGGTAGGTAGCTTAAACTCCTACATAAAGAAATTTGTCTACACACAGAAAACATGGATTTTAAATGTCTTTTGATGTCCTAACTAGTTTGTTAGGTATCTTGTAACTAGCCAGATTATTTAAATCGCAATTCTTGTTATTTACCTTTATGCGGATGGTTGGTTACTTTATGCGGATGGTTGGTTACTTATGTAACAGCAGAGGCATGGAACCATGTGAGAAACTACTTGAGATTTTTTTTTTTTACTTAAAAAAATTTTTTAAGTAAAATTTGGGCACCTGGGTGGCTCAGTCGGTTAGGTTAAGCATCTGCCTTCGCTCAGGTCATGATCCCAGGGTTCTGGGATCGAGTCCCGCATCAGGCTCCCTGCTCAGCGGGGAGTCTGCTTCCCCACCCCCGGCTCATATGCACTCACTCCCACGCAATCTCTCTCTCGCAAAAAATAAATAAAATCTTAAAAAAAAAAAAATTCTCCTTAAAAGGACAACAAAACTGCAATAATATTTAGTGAGACTGTTACCCTCATTTAGCTCATTTATAAAAAATATCCTTTGCTATGAGAAGTAGAAAGAGAAGATGGTTCTCCTTCCACTTACCCTATATTTCAAAACACCCACATCTTTAAAAAAACTTAATTATAGGCTTATTCTTTAAATTCTTCTTTTATCGTTCAGCTATAGCCATGATTACAGGTATAGCCTACATTGTGTTTAATTGTTTATATTTGCTCAAATATCCCCGCACCTCATAATGGATTCCTTGTTATCTAATCATTTTATGTAATCTAAGACATGGCATATCATAACCTCTAACTTACATGTCTGCCTGGACTAAGTAACAAGGATGCTAAATATCACTAACATGAAGGTTAAACAACTTGTCCAGACCAAGCCAGGAAATATAAAGATAAAATATGCATGTCTGCCACTATGGAAAGTTCCTTGAGCAATCCTTTGCACTGCAACTTTTAAATAATTAGAAATAATGACTGATGTGACATAAAGAGCTGCCTTGAATCACATGAGATTTTAATACCTTTGCTGAGCCAACTAAAAAGAACATCAATCACAATGCTCACCGTTTCTGTATTCAGAATATATTCAAGTACCTCAAATTTGTCTCTCTTCATTTCTACTCAAATGAAACCTTTACCATCAAATGTATTTTGTTTTTAAATTCAAGTCCTCTAATGCAAATCTGTGGTAACAATCTTTAAAAAATGATTAAGTTAACTTACCCTTTGTCTGAAGTCTGAATCAGCATTGGGATTTAGCCCTAAAAGAGCCTGTTCATCCATCCCTGCTGCTATTCTTGGAGTTTTCTGATTACAATAGGCGTGCCCTCTGATCCCACAGAAGAATCCACAAACATCTGCACACACACAAAAAAACATCAAAGAAAATAATACTTGATACAAAACCGATGCTTATCCAGAATATCGTAACAAGTGGATGACATTATGCAAATAAGTGTAAATGTTGAAAGAACTTTTTTTTTTTTTAAAGATTTTATTTATTTATTTGAGAGAGAGAATGAGAGAGAGCACATGAGAGGGGGGAGGGGCAGAGGGAGAAGCAGACTCCCTGCCGAGCAGGGAGCCCGATGCGGGACTCGATCCCGGGACTCCAGGATCATGACCTGAGCCGAAGGCAGTCGCTTAACCAACTGAGCCACCCAGGCGCCCTTGAAAGAACTTTTGAAACTACCCCAAATTACAACTAAAGGAACCTAAGTCTCAGAAGAATAGGCCTACTAAATACCCCACAAATGTGTAATTTCTAAAAATCTAACATATGCAATTAATGTTCTCAAATTTTCTTATTCCTCAAGATAATCAAGTATACAAAGTAATTCTTTTCTACTTTAAATAGAAGCATCTCATTTATGCAGTGTAATCATCCCCAGTACTTAAAAATGCAACTCTGCAACTATATTAAAATATGACAAATCTAGATTATCTTATTATACTAATTTGCCTACTTCCATTTACCAATATCACAGATCTTTAGGAAAAAAACAACTTAGAATGGCTGATTAAATAGTAACCTTGGAATTCAATATCCTTACTGGAGTGTCTATCAAGTACTTCAAGGTAAGTCAGATGAAAGAGGAAGGAGTAGAAGAATGAAAAACCAGTCATTTAACTTTTAAACAATAGACTCTCTGGACAATTTTAGAAATGTATTTCAAAAACATTTTTTAATAGTAGCTATAAAAATTGATAAACCAGACCTTAATACTGACTACTCTTATTTAAGAACATTTTTTTTAGTCTTTGGAAAGCAATGTACTTTTTCACAGTACAGGGTCTAACATTCTCAAATAAGAACATGATTAAGCCCCAAAAGGCAACCTGGTTTTTGATAGAATGTATAACCGAGGGAACAAGGAACAAATTCTAAATGATGTGAAAATCACATTTATTCTCTCAATACCTATGAGGTAGGGAGACCATGCCTACTATTCCCATCAAAAGGCTACAGGGAGGGGGGCGCCTGAGTGGCTCAGTCGGTTAAGCGACTGCCTTCGGCTCAGGTCATGATCCTGGAGTCCCTGGATCGAGTCCCTGGATCGAGTCCCGGGATCGAGTCCCGCATCGGGCTCCCTGCTCGGCGGGGAGTCTGCTTCTCCCTCTGACCCTCCCCCCTCTCATGTGCGCGCTCTCTCTCTCTCATTCTGTCTCAAATAAATAAATAAAATCTTAAAAAAAAAAAAAAGGCTACAGGGCTTTTTTTTGGGGGGGGGGGGTTAATTATCATAAACCAAAGAGAAGATCAGAGCCTAAAGAAGCCAAGAAAGTAAAGGCAGGGGGTGGGGGCGCACAGCCTTTTTGAAACAGTGAGGCCAGTATCTGACCCAGGTTAGAGGACCCCAACTACAATATGCTTTTCTGTCTTCCCCTGGGCCTGCCTGAAACAAGTTAAGTCAGGTTATGTGCTGAGAGCCCTTCAGAAAAGCTCAGCCCTTTCTCTTATGATTACTATCAAACGTTCAGACTACAGCAAGGCAGGATCCACTGCCCTCAGGGTTAAGATGCAAACTCTTGAATGACTCCTCACTATTCTGCACCCCAACCCTGCAAGGCCAGCGGTATTCTGCCTTTCATCTTTGCATTTACTGCTCTTTTCTTGTTACTTGGTTAACCCCTGCCTGTCCTTCAAAATTCAGCCTAGAGGTCACCTCTTTCAAGAACACTTCTTTGACCCCTATTGTCCAATTCTGTAAGTGCTAACATGTCACTGCCTGCTTACCAGTGTTCTCTCATTATAATCTTAAACGGAAAGGACCATCTTAAATATTCCTCATTATGTCTCTAGAACATAGCAGAACATAGGCTTTGGGTTTGGAAATACCTGGGTTTGTATTCCAATCTAGTCATTTTCAAACTGGGGCCATATGGACAACTAGGAAATGTGAGAGAGAGCCCTCTCTATGAAGTGGGAAAGAGAGGGTCTACCTCATAAAGTTGCAAAGACTTCAGTGAGATAAGGTATGTAAAGGATGCCTGGCACAAAGTGGGCCCTCAACAGATTATTTATAATTCAGAGCTAGTCACATGGGAAATGGGAACTACTTGCAGCAGTCTTGATTTATCATCTCATACTAATAAACGGACATTTGAACAGATGAAAACACAAAAAAAGGCAGTGGTTTTCCTCCCCTATCCCTGCCAAAAATGACAAGAAAATTTAATGATTCCCTGGAAAAATGCAAACACAAAAAAGAAAATTTGAGTTTCTGTGAATCCCAGATTAATAAGTCCTATGAGGGGGCGCCTGGGTGGCTCAATCGGTTAAGCGGCTGCCCTCAGCTCACGTCATGATCCTATAGATGGTCCTGGGATGGAGCCCTGCATCAGGCTCCCTGCTCAGCAAGGAGCCTGCTTCTCCCTCTGCCTGCTGCTCCCCCTGCTTGTGCTCTGTCAAATAAATAAATAAAATCTTTTTAAAAAGTCCTATAGGGGCACCTGGGTGGCTCAGTCGGTTAACCGGCTGCCTTAGGCTCAGGTCATGATCCCAAGCCAAGGTCCTGGGATCTATCCGTGCTCCCTTCTCAGCAGGGAGCCTGCTTCTCCCTCTCCCACTCCCCCTGCTTGTGCTCTCTCTGTCAAATAAATAAATCTTAAAAAAAAAAATTAAAAAAAAAAGTCCTAAAGAGATTCTTTGAATTTAGGGGAAATTGCTTAAGCTTGGTCAAGTCACTTTAATTCTATCAAGCAAAAACAGCACTGGTCTTTAAAAACCTGGCCAATAAATAACCTAAGGAAACATAAACTTGCTACAGTTGTCAGTACAGAAAGAACCCCCACAGAGAAGGAACCTGTATAATAATCAATATGCAGTGGAACACAACTATGAAACGGTGAATTAGCTACATGTGTGCAAACAACTGAAAAGTTACCACCTGTGCAGAAAAGGTAACAGTTCCTCAGTTAAAGGTTGTGCATGAACACAATGTTCTAACGTGGCATAGACGTGCAGGCTTAAACATTTGTTACAATGCGATAAACACTTCAATTATGCATCTAGTAAATGTTTCGGGAAAAGGCAAGCAACATACTTAAAATATTAAGCCCGAACTTTTCTTTGGTAGCCATTAAATAAATCAAACAATCTGGGGAAATTCCTCCACACCTACTAAAGACTGTTCAAAGACCAAGACTGAATCTTTCCAGTCTTTTAACACCACGCTGACAAGTCGCTTTAATAAAACGTAACTTCCCCCAGTAACAACTAATTAGTACTTTCAAAAAGTACTCGTTTCTTCTGGTTACTGGGAAACATCACGCTGGTCTACTCCTGCAGAACTGTGAAGAAGGGAAGAGAAGAAATGGCGTGTCTGTGCTGGCAATTACTACACAGAAATAACACTTTTCTCCTTTTTGTCCTGGGGCGGGGAGCAAAGCAAGTCTGAGGTCTCCGCAGTTGAAACTAGTGGGACACGCTGCTATTACAAATGAGCCTGGTCACTTCCACTACATTAGGGGCCACAGACGATGCCAACCCTCCTTGGCCGCCCTTGCCCCTTCCTCACCCCCTCTCCGTCCCTCCCCTAAAGGAAGCCTCGTGGCAATTCGGGTGATGAAACACCCAGCAACGGGCGGCCACGCACTCGGGACGCGCTCCGCGGCGACGGCCGCAGCTCGTACCCACCCCCACCCAGTCCGCCCAGCATCGGGGCGCCACCGCCATGGAGGGCCCCCGGCCCGCACCCCTCCCCAGCGGGGGGCTTCCCGGGCCAGTCCTCCCCGCTAACTTCCCCGCAGCCTCGCACGGACCCAAGGGATCCGAGTCCCGCCGCCCCCGAGCTCCGAGTCACCTTCCCTATCAGTCCATCCCGCCTCCCCGCCTGCACTCCCGAGGGCTGGTCAGCGGAGCGGAGCGGCGCCGCACGCAGGGAGCGGAGAGAGCGGCCCTCGTCCTTGTCGCCGTCGTCCTCCGCCACGGCCGCAGCGCTAACGCCGGAGACCGAGCTGGCCGGGGCCGCGCGCCGCTCCGCGTCCCCTGGCGCCTTCTCTTGCGTGGCGCCCGGCCGGCAAGCTGGCAAGCAGGAGGGCGGGGTCGGCGCCCCAGGAAGGGAAAGAGCGCGAGGGGCCGGCTAACGCCGCCGCCTCCGTCGCCGCTGAGTCAGCGCGAAGCGCGCTCCCCGCGTCGGCGCCGCGCGGGCCAGCACCAGCAGCCTCATGGAGAGTGCGGACGGCAGCCCGCGGGCCCGGGCCGGGAGCCTACAACTCCCGACATGCAACGGGCAGGGGGGCGCTTCCGGACGCTCGCCGAGGCCTGTGGTGCATGCCGGGATGGGGCGTCCGGCGCGAGTCCCTCCCACGCCGCTGAGTCTCGCGTGGGTCCTAGCCGCCGGTCGGGTGTGCTTAGAACGTTCCGTAAAGGCTTCATTAGGTAGTTGGTAGGTTAGAGTATCGAACTCCTGAGATCCAGATGACGTAGTCCAAACCACGTGTGATTTAATTGCTCTTCTATGGTCCCACGTGTTTAGGGTCCGGGAGGGTGACTATCCTCTCAGGAGCGCTGAAAATTCTTAAACTTCACTTTAAACGTACTAATATATTATCATTCATGAAAAGGAGAGCATTCTTAGGGAGTTCTCGTAGGTTACTCCTCTGGTACTGTTACTCGTTTATTCAGAGGCAGTATTGGCTCAAGTTGTCTACATTTGAATTCCCGCCATCCTCTTTCCCCTCCCACACTTGACCTCAGTTTCGGGCACTTTCATAATCTAGCTGTATTTCAGTTTACTCATTTGTAAAATGGGAACAACAGTATTGACCTCAAAGGATTCTTGTGAGGACTGGGATAATATATGTTTGCACACAATAAGTGCTCAGTTAGGTTTCATTGTTGCTTATTCACTACTGAATACAGACTTGGTTGCAGTCGCTCTAACTATAGTGAGGAACAAACAAAACTTGGGAGGGGAAATTCGGAAAAGAAGTAGAATAAAAGTACTGTAACAATTTAGCAGCTCCATTTGTTTAGTGACCCACCATGTGCAAGACACTACACTATGTATTTCATATATACAATATTCTCCATCACTTTTGCATCACGTCTGTAATTTTAAAATGTCAGGCAAGGATTCCCGTCCTATTTCAGTGTATCTCTGGAGTCTAGCACATAGGACAGTGCCAGCCTGTAGTTAAAACTCAGTAAGTAGATAATTGCGTGGATTGATTCTTACATTACCTATGTCCCTCAAGGACTATCAAGACCCAATATTAATCCTAGTCTGAGTGGCTCCAAAATCTTTAATATATTCAGTCTATGTATGTTCCATTTACCTAGTATCTACAGCTTATCTATAGTTTATCTAGCGACATTGGCCCTTTATGGTAATTAAAATACCTAGGATTATAAAAATCTTTCAATTTTGAAAACTTACATTATTTGGAAACAAAGAAGCACTAGGTGGAATCCAAGTGAAGAGGACCAGAAAGGGTTATTAAATTTGACCACTTTATAGTCTGGCTTTCTCATCGCAGACTAACATAAAATAATATGAAAATGTTAATAGGGACGCCTGGGTGGCTCAGTCGGTTAAGTGTCTGCCTTCGGCTCAGAGCATGATCCCAGGGTGCTAGAATGGAGTCCGTGCTTCTCCCCCTCCATCTGCCTGCTGCTCCCCCTGCTTGTGCTGTCTCTCTCTGTGTCAAATAAATAAATAAAATCTTTTTTAAAAAGTTGATAGATAACATTGTCATTATTTTAATTTAAAGCATGTGTACTTGCACATAGCAATGTTTTTACGTATTAATTGCCAACATTTTGGAGCATTTATTATGTGCCAGAAACAGCTTTAAGTGTTCCTAAATTAATCCTCACAACAACTCTATGAGGTAAGTATTATCATTAACCCTATTTTATAGATAAGGAAACTGAAAGCAGCAGAGCTGAGATTCAAACCAGCTGAGATTGCAGATGATTTTTTTTTCATACTTGTACATTTTTGGATTTAAAAAAATCCTCCACAGGGGCGCCTGGGTGGCTCAGTCATTAAGCGTCTGCCTTCGGCTCAGGTCATGATCCCAGGGTCCTGGGATCGAGTCCCACATTGGGCTCCCTGCTCGGTGGGAAGCCTGCTTCTCCCTCTCTCTCTGCCCCTGCTTGTGTTCCCTCTCTCGCTGTCTCTCTCTGTCAAATAAATAAATAAAATCTTTAAAAATAAATAAATAAATAAATAATAAATAAATAAAATAAAATAAAAATAAAAAATCCTCCACAGTGTGATGTAATGAGCAGTGGGTATTATATAAGACTGGTGAATCACTGAACTCTACCTCTGAAACTAATAATACACTATATGTTAATTGAATTTAAATTTTTTAAAAAGTAAAAAATAAAAAAACAAAAAGGCAAAAAAAAAAAATCCTCCACAGTGACCATGTAGTATTTTCATAAGCAGAAAAACATTAAAAAAAAAAACCTGACTCTAATAAAAGGAAAAAAGAAATAGTTTCATTCACTCTTTGAGCATTTATTGAATGCTATGTCCCTTATGAGCATTTTCCAGATTTCTTCAACCAGGTTTGTTTAATCATTTCTTTGATGTTGCTTTTTTTAAACCTCTTTTATGTCATGAATATATCCTAATATGTTTTTGTTTTGTATTAAATTTGTGTGGTTGTCTTACCTATGACTCAATTCTTGAAGACTGAAAATAAATCTTACCTTGATTCTGTTTATGGATAGTGATTTCTCAGTAAATATTTGTGAGATGCATTGAATTGAACCAAAAATAATACAGTTGTGAGCTGCTAACCCCTGAGTTCCGTGTCAACTTCTCTTCTTCATATGCTTCATCTCAATGCTTGTTAAGCCCAGTACCATTGTCACCAAAAGCTCATTCATTCAAGATGGGTTTCCTGGCAGAGAAAGAAGTTAGAAAATAGGTCAGGTAAGCTGTCTTTACTGGTCCTAGTCCAATCATTGTTTTTTCTTAGAGGAAGTGGGTGTGAGGCAGGAAGCCTGAGGCAGACTAAAGGACTGAAGCATTATTTAGTAAAGGAAAAAAAATTTTTTTTTTAAATATTTAATTTATTTGACAGAGAGAGACACAGCGAGAGAGGGAACACAAGCAGGGGGAGTGGGAGAGGGAGAAGCAGGCTTCCCGCCAAGCAGGGAGCCCGACATGGGGCTTGATTCTAGGACCCTGGGATCATGACCTGAGCCGAAGGCAGATGCCCAACGACTAAGCCACCCAGGCGCCCCAAAGGAAAAAACTTTTATTTTTAGTCCAAAACACTGTACAGTCCCTTAGGCTTCATTATAATGACATCTCTCCTCCATGTCAGTTGATTGCTAACTGTTAATAGTCTTTTAAATGGTCAGTATCCACTGATATTGAATAGAAACACCAAGAGATTCCTAAATCAGACACCTTTAAAAATTCAGGTTCTATTTACCTACTACAGATTGCAAGTTTCTTTCTATGTGCATTGTCTGTCTTTAGTTTCAAATTGGGAGATGGGAACACTTGGGATCCTGGGATTGAAGAATATTTCTAGTTTGAAATCCTTACAGGGTTCTTATGACCTATCGCTCCCTGATCACTTATCTACCAAAATCACAACTTAAAAATGCCATTTTTTTGTCTGTGTGTATATATGTAGATTAGATTTTTGCCTTGAGCTTTAATCTAAAGTTTAAAAAGTTAGGCTAGCATCCAACAGAGAAGAATTTGGTATTACTTTGTATATGGGGAACCAAATGCCCATATATACTCCAGGAAATCACACAGTTGTTCAATTTATTTTTAAAACCCTTAAATAGTATTTACTCTGTTTCAGGTACCTGTCATAAAGTACTTCAGAACATTGTTAATCCTCATAATAACCCTATGGAGTTGGTACTATTACCCCATTTCACAGATGGGAAAATTAAGGCACTAAGAAATTAACTCATCCAAGATCATTTAGCTCCTGAATGTGAGAGCTGAAATTTGAACCCAGGTCATCTGGCTCTACAGTCCTATGCTCATAACTACTGCCCTTTTAAACTAATTGAATTGACCATCCCTCAACCTAAGGCTACTCTGTTCTGGTGAAAGTTCTTCTGGTTAAGGAAAGTGCCTTAGGGATTAGTTCTGGGTAAGTAATGTTCCATTACTTTTTTTTTTTTTTTTAAGATTTTATTTATTTATTTGACAGAGAGAGACATAGCGACAGAGGGAACACAAGTAGAGGGACTAGTAGAGGGAGAAGCAGGCTTCCCGCTGAGCAGGGAGCCCGATGCGGGGCTCAATCCCAGGACCCTGGGATCATGACCTGAGCCGAAGGCAGACGCTTAACGACTGAGCCACCCAGGCGCCCCGTTCCATTACTTTTGATAGTTTTATCAAGAAACATCTATTAAGTGCTTTATTGCACAGGAATTGTACTAAATGCTTCTTGAGTTTAGATGGACTTAGAAGATAAAGAGTAATTGCCTATCTCGGATGTATTTATGTCAATTATCCACATAAAGCTTACCAAAAGATAAGGAAATACAAATTATTAATACACGTCTATAGTGCTTTTAGAATTCATAATTCATTGCATTTGATCCTCATACCAACTCATTGGTTGGCCAGGCAAGTATTGGTAGTTTCATTTTACGGATGATAAAACACTGAAGTCCAAAAAGGTTAAGAGACTTTCCAGAAATCCCACAGATACCGAACAACAGGGTTTGCACTGTAATCCAGGTCTCCTGACTCCAAATCCAGTGATCTATCCCCTCTATTAAGGCCCTTTCCTGCGATCTGAACTTAACTTTGTTGTTACCTTGGCAACAGTGTAGAACACTCAGTGCCTGAAAACCATGACGCTGCCTTTTCTGTGTGCCACAAACTTGAAAGTTTAGCTGAGGTCACCTTAACCACCACTACTTTTGTCAAATTCCCTTCTGCATGGGCTTCATCTTAATGTTTGTCAAGTCTAGAGCCTTGTCACCAAGCTCATTTATGATGGGTTTCTTGGCAGATAGGTCAGGTATACTGTCTTTTCTAGTCCTGCTGCAGTTATTCTGTATCTGTTAGGCCCAAGTATGGAGCAAAAGCCTGACGGACACTAAATAGCAGCTTGGAATGAGGTCTTTTCCCTTGCTTGGGCTTCACATTTCACTTCGAATGTAGTCATTTGCCTCTGAACGGCTCTTGTGAGGCAGCTCTTTGGCAAAGGTAAGAGGCCTTTGCCTTCTGTTGGTTTTAGGCAACAAACTGTAGAGTGGTTTCGATAGGGGATAGTCTTTTTTTTTTTAGATTTTATTTATTTATTTGACAGAGACAGACACAATGAGAGAAGGAACACAAGCAGGGGGAGTGGGAGAGGGAGAAGCAGGCTTCCTGCTGAGCAGGGAGCTCGATGCAGGGCTTAATCCCAGGACCCTGGGATCATGACCTGAGCTGAAGGCAGATGCTTAACGACTGAGCCACCCAGGCGCCCCTGGATAGTCTTTATTTTAGAGGAAACAGTCATGCCTCTGGGGCCCCCTTCTTATCCACCTATGAAGTTATGAAGAATCAGACAGATGTCTGATCAGATTCTAAGAAAACTTGGAATGCTAGGTCATTTAAGATTTTGTCAGCAGGTGGCACTTCTCTCCTTAGTCACTAAATACAATCTCTCCACTAAAAGAAATACTGTTTTTCTTTGCTGCTATTGAGTTCCTCAGAAGTGGTTAGCCACCCGAACATTTCTCCTCAGTTCCTTTTTGCAGTGATTCAGTCTACAATATCTATTTATGTATTTTGTTTATACTTTCCCCATAAGATCTGAAATTGTCTATAGCATACAATATACAACAGCAAAAGATGAAGAGGAGACTATGAACTGCAGTAAAGAATATACAATTTGATTTTGAGTTGTGGGTAGCTGGAGCAAAAATACACACAAATGTGTACCAGTACTTTGGGTGAATGGGCAGGGAGAGAGAATGACTTCTCTAGAGTTTGAAATTAAAATGGAAGTTGTTACCTAGGGTTATTAGAGGCAAATTTCTATGCCTGTCTCATCTCTCTAACTTAATTTATAATAAGTGACTCCTGATCTGTAAAAAACGAAGCAGTACTTTCACTGTCATGACGCTTCAAGGGTGCACAATTAGCGTTCCTCCCCCTCTGTTCTTCAACGTTTCAAGAGGCGGGCCTCCCCCATTCATTTATCCTACACAGATTGAGCTCTGACGGTCTACAGGGTTTTGTCCTGCACCTTGGGAAGACAAGCCTACCCTTTAGGCTTGTGCGTGCCAAATCAATTTATAAGATTTCCTTCAGAGAGAGCGCTTTCAATTAGTTGGAGAGAAAAGATCTACATTCATACTCATGAATAACTAGAGGACTGTATCAGGCAATGTTACAATCAAATGCTAAATCTGTGCGATTGGTCTTCGTAGGATTCTAGGGTTGTTCTGCCTATTTAAAAATAGATGGGTAGGGGCGCCTGGGTGGCTCGGAGGGTTAAGCGTCTGTCTTCAGCTCAGGTCATGATCCCAGGGTCCTGGGATCGAGCCCCACTTCGGGCTCCTGGCTCAGCGGGGAGCCTGCTTCTCTCTCTGCCTCTCCCCCTGCTCATGCTCTCTCTCTCTCTCTCTCTCTGTATCTCTGTGTCTCAAATGAATAAATAAAAATCTTAAACAAAAATAAATGGGTAAATTTCATCTCGTTTCTAACAGAAAACCAGTTTGAAATTGTGGATTCCCTCATCAATACCGTCTGTTAGAAATGGCATGGTCCTCAATAGCTGAGGCGGGCGGGGGGGTTGGGGCTGCTGTGAGCAGAGGACGAAGAGGGCCCCTAAATATCCGCCCCGCAGCCCACGGGATGCTTGATGATGATTTACCGAAAGACCAGCCTCTCGCCCCGTCCATCGTTGGACGGGCGCCGACGTTGGGGGCCCTGCTCCCTGCGCCCGGGGCAGGTGGTGGCGGCGGGGCGGGCGGCTTTGTGGCGCGCGCGGGTTCCACCGCAGGCGGCGCGGAGGCGGGGCCGGGCAGAGGCGCCCGCCCCCCCGCCGCCGGCACTCGCTCCGGGCGCGGGCGCCGCGCATGGCGGGCCCCGCAAGGTCTGGCTTCCCTGCGCACACGAATAGCCGTCTGGACGCGTTCCTGCGGAGGCAGCTGCCGCCCGAGGTCTACGACGCCGTCCGCGCCTACGAGCCGTGCATCGTGGTGTCCGACTCGGAGAAGCACACCTTCAAGTACGTGGTGCTCAGCGATCGGCTCATCTACCTGACCGAGAACCCGCCCAAGTCCATACGGCGAGCCGTGGCGCTGCGGGACGTCGTGGCCATTGACCTGGTGAGGAGCGCGGGCGGACAGGCGGGCTCGCGAGAACTCCCTTCGCGGGTCCCCCAATTTCAGCCCTCCGCATGCGGGAAGAGGGAGGAGGCGGCAGACCTTCCCCATCCCTCCCTGGACTCCCGTACTTTAACTTACTTGAGGACTAGAAGCCACAGGAAAACTGGATTGCTGTGGGTACTCCGATTAAAGATGCCTTGCCCGTTCTCGTCATGTGTACCGGTCATCCCTTGTCCCCCCCAAATAGGGCTACAGGTTTGAGAACATAGCCCCCTATGAAAAGTATGCTTTAAAGTCATTTTTTCGTTCATTAAGCACCTAACCTGTTCCAGGCACTTGTTCTAGGCACTGAGGATGCAAAAATGAAATAGGGCCCCTTCCTAGAAGCTGCTGTGGGAGAGAAAAAGCCAGAACCAATGCAAATAAATGCAGTGTGCTAAGTACTATTATGCCTTGTTTACTTTTTTATCAACAGTGCTTAGAGCTTGTTAGGTGCTCAATATGACTAAGTGAGTGAATGAATGAATGAATGAATGAGATGTGCACAGGACACCTGGCAATCTCAGGCAGGTCACTTGATTCAAACTGGGCTTCAAAACTTCTTGAAGAAGATACAGTTTGGCATAGACACGCCTTGTCCCAGTTTTTAGTGTGCAGCTACTATATCCCTTTCCTCCAGGAATAGATTTACCTTATAAACCCAGCAACAGATTGGAAGCAGTCTCCTCTCCAATTACTGTTTTTTCCCCCTTGGCTCCCTTTGTCTGAGTTGCTCTCCAGGTGTGTTCCTTTTTCCACTAGGGACAGGTGTCTAGCCTCATCCCCCGTCTCCCCCGCCCCTCCCTCCAGTCTCTGCATCTCCCAAAGGAGAAGTTGACAAGACTTGGTGGGGCTGTTTTGCCCAGAGAAGCATAGCTTGCTTGGAACACATCTGTAAGAAAAGGATACAATTTAGTGAAAAAAGTGCTTTTATTTTTTCTCCTTAAAATACCTCTGTCAGTTAATATCACTATGCAAATTTATTTGTGGGGTTTTTTTGGTTTTGTTTTATGTTTTTTGTTTTAGAGTAAAAGTTGGAAGCAAACTGCCTTTTTCCTCACTACCACTATTTTCATTCTCTTGAAATAAAATTTAAAACAGTTAATTTCCTTTATCAAATGCTTTTAAAACATTACATGCTTAGGGCGCCTGGGTGGCTCAGTTGGTTAAGCGACTGCCTTCGGCTCAGGTCATGATCCTGGAGTCCCGGGATCGAGTCCCACATCGGGCTCCCTGCTCAGCAAGGGGGTCTGCTTATCCCTCTGACCCTCTTCCCTCTCATGCTCTCTGTCTCCCATTCTCTCTCTCAGATAAATAAATAAAATCTTTAAAAAAAAAAAATTACATGCTTAGCTTTTTCTGTCTGCGGTGTAAACATTTATTGTTGTGACAAAATGTAATAATTTTACGATATTGTTACTCTCCCCGACAAGACACAGTATATTTATTCCAATGGTTGTTATATATCTTTCTTTTTGAGTTGTCAGAATCTGAAAAGTGTGTGAAGTTTCCTAGGCCTTCAAGCCAAAAATCCTCCCAAAAGGTGTACCAATTCATTTGGACTTCTTTATGTACAAAATTTACCTTTCGGGCATATAGAAGACTGTGGAAAGGTGCTGAACAAATCTAAGATTTCAGCACTGTTGATAGATTGAATGTCCATCTTGCACAATATAGTTGTGGCAGGCAGAATAACGGCCCCCCAAAGATACCCCTGGAACCTGTGAATACGTTACATTACACAGCAAAGAGGAATTAAAGTTGCAGATGCAATTAAGATTGCTTGCTAATCAGCTGATTTTAAAACAGGGAGATTAAAAAAAACCCCAAAGTGTCCAATAAATAAAGAAACCCAAAAAAGGAAAAGAAAGAAGCCAAAATAAGTAAAAGAGGGAGATTATTTTGGATTATCTGGGTGGGTCCAATGTAATCACAAAATCCTCCAAAGTGGAAAAAGGAGGCAGAGTGCTGCAGCACAAGACTTAGTTCTGAAGGTGGAAGGGGCCAGAAGCCAAGGAATGTGTACAGCCTCTGGAAGCTGGAAAAGGCAAGGAAACAGGTTTTCTCCTAAGCCTCCAGAAGGAATGCACTCCTCCTGACACCTTGATTTTAGCCCAGTGAGACCCATTTTGGACTTCTGACCTCCAGAACTGTAAGAGAATAAATCTGTGTTGCTTAATGCCACAGATTATGTGGTAATATGTTACAACAGCAAATGAATAGAAATGTTTTCTATTAATGTTGTTTGTTTATTGAGGGAGAGAGCGAGAGCGAGCACACGTGCGGGGGAGTGGGAGGGGTGAGGAGGGACAGAGGGAGAGGGAGAGAGAGAATCTTAAGGAGGCTCCATGTCCAGCAAGGAGCCCAACTCGGGTCTCAGTCTCACAACCCTGAGACCGTGACCTGAGCCAAAACCAAGAGTCTGATGCTTAACCGACTGAGCCACCCAGGCATCCCAATGATTACCCATTTTCACAACATTAATAGGATGGGGTGCCTGGGTGGCTCAGTCGGTTAAGCATCAGACTCTTGATTTTGGCTCAGGTCATGATCTCAGGGTTGTGAGACTGAGACCTGAGTTGGGCTCCCCACTCAGTAGATAGTCTGCTTGAGACTCTTTCTCTCTGCCCCTTCCCCCCCCCAATAATTAAAGAAATCTTTAAAAAAAATTGGTAATCATTTTTTAAAAATATTGTTTCAGTGAGAAATAAATATAATCAGACTGAGTACAAATGCCTTAACAATCTCTTTTTCTGAGGTTTTATAAAATAATTCTCTGTGGAGAATTTTCCTGATTTCTTTTGTTATATGTCATATAGTCACTTATCCATGCTAACTCAGTCACTTCAATTATATGATTTCAGTGCCAGGCAGCTTTGTTTTTTAGAACCGGTTCCTCCTTCCTTGAAAGATAAACTGTTTACTCTCCTTTTTTTAGGGTGCTCTCCTCTTTCTAAGGTCAACTCTTTAGACATCCTTTTCCATTCTCAAAGTTTTTCTCATTTTACTGTACATGTCTGTCTTGTTATTTAACTTTCAGCCGGTTCAGGTTCCCATCCTGCCTTTGTTCTAGCCGTCACGGTAATAAAGTCCCTAAGCAAACCAGTCCTTTATACCTCTGGGCCCCAGGCCTCCCGGTTCCATGTTCGACCAGATTCCTTATTTATTTTGAGACACATTTTGCAATTACACTTCAGAATATAATTTGCAAATATACAAATAAAATTCCATTCTCTCCCCTAAGGAAAAAAAAATGAAGGTAACAGCAACAAAAAAATTAGGCCAGAGCTTGCATTGAATAAAAATGAGATTTCCCTTCCAGCAAAGATGAGCTTAAAGTGCACTGGGAGATCTCTGTGTTTGATATGGTTCATCTCCTAAAAGAAAGAGTTTCTAAGGTTGCTTGGGCAGAGCTTTTATAAAAAGGCTGACATTTTCTTTAAGAGTTACTTTTGGAAGAATTCTGCTCTTGTTGTGGGCATCAAAACATTTCTTTAAACTCTTCTAAGATTAAACACATATTTTTTAAGTGTGAGAAGCAACTATCCAGAAGTGAATTTCCTAGGAATTCACTCTCCTTCAATGCCATCCCATCATCTACAGAGAAAAACAAATCTGTCAAATCCAGCAGCCTTCACCTCTTAACCTCTTGCCGGTCTTTGTCCTTGTCTTTTTACCACTCCTCCCAGTGAGTATGGGCTCTCCAGCCATCCCAGGCTCCATGAGGCTTCCTGAACAGGCAACAAAGGCACCTGTTACAACCTGGCCTGTTGCTCATGGTGAACATGTCCTCCTCCTTCGAGGTTGTTCAGATCCTCATATTTATAATCCTCCTCTTCCTCTCTTCCTCTCTCTCCTCTTAAAACATGTCAAAACAGGGGCACCTGGCTAGCTCAGGCAGGAGAACATGTCACTCTTGATCTCGGGTTGTGAGTTTGAACCCCATGATAGGCGCAGGGTTTACTTAAAAAAAAAAAAAAAGTAAAAACATCTTGGCTTGAACAGAAACAGGTCACAGGCTGTTTGTTCAAGGGGCTGCAAGAGTTTGCCAACTGATCCCCGCTTTCCCCACTGCTGTATTCAGAGCCAACACGTTTTTGGCTAAGCCCATCATTCTTTTTTTTTTTTTTTTTTTAAGATTTTATTTATTCATTTGAGACACAGAGATACAGAGAGACAGAGAGAGCACAAGCAGGGGGAGAGGCAGAGGGAGAGGAAGAAGCAGGCTCTCTACCGAGCCAGGAGCCCGACGTGGGGCTCGATCCCAGGACCCTGGGATCATGACCCAAGCCGAAGGCAGACGCTTAACCATCTGAGCCACCCAGGTGCCCCTAAGCCCATCATTCTTTCTCTGAGTTTTTCTTTTTTCTTTTTTTTTTTTTTTAAATGTTTTATTTATTTATTCATCAGAGTCAGAGAGAGAGAGGGGCAGAGGCAGAGGGAGAAGCAGGCTCCCCGCCTAGCAGGGAGCCCGATGTGGGACTCGATCCCAGGACCCTGGGGTCATGACCTGAGCCGAAGGCAGACGCTTAACCATCTGAGCCACCCAGGCGCCCTCTCTGAGTTTTTTCTTGGCTAGACCATGAGGCAGGACTTTCGGTCAGTTTTGTTCATTGCTGTATCCCTGGTTCCTAGAACATTGCCTGGCACAGATGAGATGGTCAATAACTATTTGTTAAATACTCAACATTTCTTCTGTTTCGAAATTTATTATCTGCAATATACATTGGACATTTAATAATACATTTTTTAATAATACATTTTTATTCAGTTTTTGCTCTCTACCTGTGTAGACTTGGTCCAGTTATTTACCTTCTAGTCTGTGCCTTCATTCCTCATTTTGTAAAATGGAGATAACAGCACCTTCCTTAGAGTTTGGGGGAGGATTAAATTCATTAATAAATGTAACACACTTAAAACAGTACTTGGCACATGGTAAGAGCTACAGACATGTTATTATTGATAACCTTTATTCACCCATATTAAGCCTATTAAGGCTCACTATGAATCTGTAATATAGATATTATCTTCTCTTTTCATATCAGGGCACTTGAATTTAGGAGATTTAGTAAATTTGGAAAGAAAATAACTTTTTTTGAGCACTGATTATATACTAGGTGTTTTAAATACATTATCTCATTTATTCTTCTTGAAAATCGCCCAGTAGGTTTGTCAAGTTTAATATGTCCGAAAACAGAATTCCTGATCTTCACCCCCAAATCTGTTCCTTTTCCTTAGCTTTCCTTATTTTAGGAAATAACATCATCTTCCATCAGCCTTAATTTTCTCACTCCCCACATCCAACAATCAGTGTACCCCTTGATTTGTGTAGAGGAGGAAAAAGTTTCCCTTGACCCTCTCAGGGTCCCTGGCTGGGTCTGGAAATGAAACTGACAAAGACAGATTAACAGGAAAAAAGCCTACAAATTTATTTAACATAAATTTTACATGACATGGAAGCCTTTATAAGGAAATGAAGACTTGAAGAAACAGGTAAATCTCTGTGTTTAATATTAAGTTTCATGAAGAATAGAGAGTCATGGAAAAATGGGATAGTACTAAAAAGGGGGTATGACTAAGGATAATAAACTAGGGAAAACTAGCAAGGGCTGTTCATTTGGATTCCTTTTACTGTCCTTGTCTTGGGTATAGGGAGGGCACCTCTCCCATGGGGTTCTAGGACCTGCTTCAAGGGAGCAGGGTGGAGAAAGGTCAGAGTTTCCTGCATCTGCTGTTTTCTCAAATTCTTTCAGCTCAAAATATTCAGTATACCAAGGTGCTATATTTTGGGGGAGTGTGTTCTGAACCTCCTCACTCCTCATCCAAAATACATCCAGCCATGATCTTTCTTACTCCTTTTACTTATGTCACTTACTCAATCCCTTATCTAGACTATTGAAATTGCCTCTAAACTTATTCCTCCATCAAGCAGTTGGGATGATCTTTTTAAACATAAATTGTAAATTAAGTTATATCACTCTTCTGTATCAAAATCTCCATTAACTTCCAAATTCCTTATTGCCTATAAGAGCCTCCATGAAAATCCCTTTATCTCTCTGACTTCTCTCCCACTTTTCCCAGAGCTCTTTATGCTCTTCTTTCCTGCCTCAGGGCCTTTGTACTTGCCATCCTATCTGGAACACTCTTCCTCCAGATCTTCAGAGGGCTGATTCCTTTTTATCAGTCATGTTTCCAAATTCAGCACCACCTCCACAGGGATGCCTCATATGACCCCCCAATCTAAAGTATCATTCCTGTGTCACACTCATCACATCTGTTGGCTTCAAAGCACTTACCAGTATTGGCATTATAATATTGATCTGTTTAATGACTTATTATTGTGTATCTCTCATAGTAAATGTAAGCTCCATGAGATCATGTCTGTCTTTACATCCCTGGGTCACTGTGTATCATATTGCCTGACACATAGTAGATGGTCAATAACTAGTTGTCAATTGGAAGAATGAATAAAGGAATAAACGGATGTTCAGATACATCATATAGTTTACCTCTCAGAGGGAGAGATCCTCTTTCCTTATTCCAAGTGTTGAGGGACCCTGGAAACTTGACACTTGATCACATAGCAGTGGGAGACCAGAGTAAATTCTCACCTAATGCTCAGGGTCAGTATTTTTCATGCTTCTTTTGTGCTTGTATGAGATGATCCCTGTGTTATTGACCTGAGTCCTGCATTTTGGTGGTGAGAGTTAGGTAAGATGAGACCGTATTATGGATGCTTCTTTTCTTCTCTAGCATGTTTTTTTCTATTTTGGTTCATTGGCAGCCTTTCAAAACTCTCACTGTGGAAGGAAGAAATAGGTAGTAATCTCTTATCCATCATTTTGGTTTCTTTTTATTCATCTTTATTTTATTTTATTTTTTTATACGTCAGAGAGAGAGAGAGCATGAGCAGGGGGAGCGGCAGGCAGAGGGAGAAGCAGACTCCCTGCTGAGCAGGGAGCCCGATGTGGGGCTCCATCCCAGGGCCCTGGGATCATGACCAGAGCCAAAGGCAGATGCTTAACCGACTGAACCACCCAGGTGCCCCAGTCATTTTGGATTCTTAATAGTTTGTTTGCATAGAATAGTTTGGATATTGTATTCGAGTTCTGAGAGACTCCACGAGGGCGTGCATTTTGTCAGTTTGATTCACTGATGTATCCCTAGTGCCCGGAATGATAGTGTATGGTCAAGATAGCTTAGGTTAAGCTGCACTAACAAACAATCCCAAAGTCTTTTTTTTTTTTCCCCTAAGATTTTATTTATTTATTTATTTGACAGAGAGATAGGGAGAGCAGGAACACAAGCAGGGGGAGTGGGAGAGGAAGTAGCAGGCTTCCCGCTGAGCAGGGAGCCCGATGTGGGACTCGATCCCGGGACTCCAGGATCATGACCCGAGCCGAAGGCAGATGCTTAACAACTGAGCCACCCAGGCGCCCCTAACAACCCCAAAGTCTTACTTCTTTAACACAAAATAAAGTCTAGCTCATTCAAGTTACTGGTCCCTTGTAGATTAGCAAGAGGCTCTGTTCATTTTAGTCACAAGATACGTGATACTTAGTTACACATCTTAGTATCGGGGCACCATCTCAGCACATGCTTGTTTAATCACCACAGCAGAGGGAAATTAACTTGGCAAATTATGTACTGATTTTAAGTGGGCTCCACACACAGCAGAGCCCAACGTGGGGCTTGAATTCATGACCCTGAGATCAAGACCTGAGCTGAGACTGAGTCAGACACTTAACCACACTTAACTGACTAAGCCACCCAGATGCCCTGATTATGTACTGATTTTTAAGGTTCTATGCGGAAATGACACATGTCACTTCTCACCTTTCATTGGCCAGAGGCAGGCACATGGCCCATGCCTAACTTAAAAGGGGGAGAAAAGGGGTGCCTGGGTGGCTCAGTCAGTTAAGCATCTGCCTTCCCCTCAGATCATGATCCCAGGGTCCTGAGATCAAGCCCCGTGTTGGGCTCCCCATTCAGCAGGGAGCCTGCTTCTCCCTCTCCCCTGGCCCCCTCCCCCTCTCTCCTGCCTCTCTCTCAAATAAATAAATCTTAAAAAAAAGGGGTGGGGCGCCTGGGTGGCTCAGTCGGTTAAGTGTCTGTCTTCGGCTCAGGTCATGATCCCAGGGTCCTGGGATCGAGTCCTGCGTCGGGCTCCCTGCTCAGCAGGGAGCCTGCTTCTCCCTATCCCTCTGCCTGTCCCCCTGCTTGTGCTCGCTCGCTCTCTCACGTAAATAAAGAAATAAATAAAATCTTAAAAAAAAATAAAAATAAATTAAAATAAATTAAAAAGGGGGGGAATGTGATCCTACTATGTATGCATCCCACATGTCTGCAAGAGAGAATAGGAATATTTGTGAACAGCTCTAGTGTCTACCTCAAATTATTGAGTGCTTACTATTTGCCACTCAGCCTCTGTTCTAAGTGCTTAACTTGGAACAACTTCTTTATCCTTACAACAACCCCAGGTAATACTGTTAGCTCAGCTAACAGATAAAAAACCTGAAGTACAGAGAACTTAAGCAACTTGCCCAAGGCCATCCTCTAAGTGGCACAACCAGAATTTGAACCCTAGTAGTTTGGCTCCAGAGCCAATGCTTTGACTTTCTAGATATAGCTGCATCAGTCATAGCAGGTCATTAATTAAAAAAAAAAGTTTTCATTGACTGAATATCCAGAAGACTCTAAGCTTTTTGAAAACAGAAACTCCATCTTACATTTTGCATGTTTCAATTTTGCACTTTGGCAGTAGGAACTCTAAAATATCCATGATGTATTGAACTAGATAAATTAGAAACTAGATAATCAACTGCTAAAAGCTTAGGGTGCTTTTATTCTCTGAAATTAAAGCTGATAGAAAAAAATCTGAAACAAGACTATGAAATCAAGACTAAGGGATAAGATAAATACAGAATTGTTCACAAAATATAGAAAACAGGGAGGTGCCTGGGTGGCTCAGTCAGTTAGGCGTCTGACTTGATTTCAGCTCAGGTCATGATCTCAGGATCCTGGGATGGAGCCCTGCATCAGGCTTCCTGCTCAGCGGGAAGTCTGCTTCTCCCTCTCCTTCTGCCCCTCCCCGGCTCATTCTCTCGCTCTCTCTCTCAAATACATAAAAAATCTTTAAAAAATTAGAAAACAAGAAATAAAGAGTGTCAACTATACTTCAATTAAAAAACAAAAAATAGGGGATATCTCTTTGCATTTTAAAAGTAGTATTTTCAAAAAAGTAAGAGAAATCAGTACCAGTTGCCAATATAAATATGTCAAAAATGATGTAGATAACATTCATGAGTGATACATTATTCTTAGAGGTAGTCAAAGAACTTAAAGATATTTTCAGATAAAGCCTTATTCATTTGAAATAACAAAAAAGAGCATTCTCTTCTCTCCCAAAACGCCGCTTGCTGCCAGGATCAGAGACAAATACCATGCTGAGCAGGCCATGAATCTGGCTCAGTATTGCATTACTGAGGTTCTTATGAACAATCAAAGGTCATTAATTGTAATGGATATCTATTGGGTATATACTATGAGCTAGCCTTGTGTCACATACTTTAGATCTCATATAATCTTATTAACGCTATAAGGAAGGTGATACTGTCTTTTTTTTTTTTTTTTTTTTTTTTTACAGATGACAAAACTGAGGCAGAAAAAGGGGAAATACTTGCACAAGGTCATATTCAGAAAACATCTGAGCTGGAATATAAACTCAGGTTTTTGACCTTACAGCCAGCATTCTTTAACCATTATGCACATACTAACAACTGATCTTCTACAAATTCCTGGTTTCCAAATTCCAAATTCCAAGTTTCTTTAGATGTTTTTAGGTTTTGCAATAGAGACAACATGGTTACCTCAACAGTATGCAGATTACATGGTTCCTGAGCGTTGGCTGTCAGGAAGGAAAGAATGACATTTTAAATAAAATACCTTTTTCATTCCCCATACCACCTCTCTGTACTCAAGACTGTTGTCCTTCAGAGCTCAGACTAGTATCATTGCTGTTTCTGATGATGTTCAAGGACAGGTTTGGTTGGAAAGATGCAGATGGGATGTAGCATCCTTTTCACAGGGCCAAGCCTTGAAAGCTTCTTTTCTTTTAGTCTTAGCTGTGGCTCTTGTCCCAGAGGCAATGATTTTTCAATCCTAACACTGAAATAGTCTAGGGAGTCTCCAGTATTATGGGGGTAGTGCTCAATTCTCCAAACTGGTAATTCTTTTTGGAATATGTGTGTGGATAATTCTTGTCAGCAATATTCACAGGTTCCAAAAAAAGCTCATCTACTCAGACTTCCTTAGGGATTAGTACACTAAAGCCCAGGTAGAGTATAATGGGAAAAAACCACCTGGTGGAGGCTACAATGAGTTTTTAAATTATGACAGAGGAACGATTTGCCAAATGCTAAATGTAAAAATAGCTTCTATTTAGGAATACGCTTATGTACAGTGTGACATAGATAACTGCTAATGTAGTTTAATTTGAGGAAAATCCATTCAAGAGATCTCCATATATTGATTAGCTATCTCATCAGTAGTTTGAATCCTTTGGATTTACCACTGGTCCTCTTTCAGATTTGCTCTGAAAAACTCTTGGAACAGGTAATTCATTAAATTGAAATCTGAGCGAATTAATTTATTACTTGCTTTCCTCTCTTTGTTGGACACTGGAGAGTGAGAGCTTGCTGTCAGAGAGGAAGTTAGGTCCAGAAAGAACCATGGAAGTTGAAAGATATCTCATGATTTAGCTCTTTTGGGGTCTTACTTCTACTACCTGATGTCCCCCCGTTAAGTAAAGTGATCTCGAAACTGTGGCCCAGTATATGATGTAGGCCTTCATTTTTTCCTTTTCAACTTTTCCTCTGGTTTATGTTTTTCTCCTTTCTACACTGTACAGTTCTACTGAATGGATGTTAGATTTTATATGTTACATTTCTACCCATGTTTTGAATTACCAGGGACTACAAATATATAAGTGAATAAAAAATGGTTACCTGCTTTTGAGTAACTCATAATTTAGAGAGGAAGGCAAGCAGATGGGAAAGAAGAAAAACAGTTATAAGCAGTTATAAGCAGATAATTATAATGAAATGTGAGAATAGATATAATAAACAGACAATTGTGGGAACCCAGAAGAGGAAGTGATATACTCTTTTATTTTGGTGGAGGAGGGGGTGCTGAGGAAAGAGGGGTAATACGTAAAGGTTCACCAAAAAAGTAACCTAAGCTTGGTCTTGAAGGAAGAATAGAAGTTTCTAAGCAGAATATAGGACAAGTGTATTCCAAAAGGAGAGAATAGCATGTGCTTGATCAGCTTTCTATAATATGATTAAACCCAAATCAGTGGAACTAAGTAGAGCCCTGTTTTAGTGAAAACCACATAGCTTTTCTGTTTCTAGCTGTCTTTCACAATAGTTTGTTCAAACTAGGATCCAATCAAGAAGCATACATTGCATTTGTTTTTCATCTCTCTTTTGCTAACTTTTTAGGGAAATTTTCTTTCTTTCTTTCTTTTTTTAAAGATTTTATTTTTGGGGTGTCTGGGTGGCTCAGATGGTTAAGTGTCCGCCTTCGGCTCAGGTCATGATCCCAGGATCCTGGGATCAAGCCCCGCATTGGGCTCCCTGCTTGGCGGGGAGCTTGCTTCTCCCTCTCCCTCTACTGTTCCCCCTGCTTTTGCTCTCTCGCTCTCTGTCAAATAAATAAATGAAATCTTAAAAAAAAAGATTTTATTTTTAAGTAATCTCTACACTCAATGTGGGGCTCAAACTCACAAACCCAAGATCAAGATCTGCATGCTCTACCCACTGAGACAGCCAGGTGCCCCTCTAGTAAAATTTTTTTTGCATCGAGTCTTATTTTGTCTCTTGGTACAATCACCATTTCAGCTCTCTTTTGGTTACTGTTTGCATGGTGTATCTTTTCTATCCCTTTACTTTACTTTTACTGTGTTTTTGAACCTAAAGTGGGTCTCTTGTAATAGTACAAAGTGAATAATCAGTTAAATCATATTTTAAAAATCTATCCTTTTATTCTTTGACTTTAATTGGAGTGTTTAATCCATTTACAGTATTATAATTACTGATAAGGTAGAGTTTACATCTGTCATATTGTTATTTATTTTCATATGTCCTTTTTCCCCCTATTCCCCCATTACTGCCTTCCTTTGTGTCAAATAGGTACTTTCTAGTATAGACTTTGAATTCTCTCATGATTTCTTTTACTATGTGGTTTGGAGTTTTTAAATTAATGTTTGCCCTGGGGATTACAATTAACATTCTACTTTGTAACAATCTAGTTCAGATTATTACCAACTTAATAGTATATAAAAATATGTCTGTTCCCTCCCTGCTCCTTTGCGCTGTTATTATCATACACATTACAGTTTCTACATTATGTACCCATCAACACAGATTTATAAATTATAGCTTTATGCAAGTATCTTTTAAACTAAATAGGAGAAAAAAGAGTTACACAAAAAAATACATTGAACTGTCTTTTATGTTTACCTGTGTAGTTATCTTTATCAGTGCTCTTTATTTCTCCATGTGGGTGTAAGTTACTGTCTAGTGTCCTTTCATTTCAGCTCAAAGAATTCCATTTAGAATTTCTTGTAGGTCTGGTAGTACTAATACCCTTAATCTATACAGAGTATAGATTCTTTGGGATATAGATACTGAATTCTTCATAAGGAATGCTCTTTTTTTAAAAAAGATTTTATTTATTTATTTGAGGCAGACAGAAAGAGATCACAAGCAGGGAGGAGGATCAGAGGGAGAGGCAGACTCCTCGCTGACCAGAGAGCCCGACATGGGGCTCAATCCCAGGACCCTGGGATCATGACCTGAGCCAAAGGCAGATGCTTAACCAACTGAGCCACCTAGGTGCCCCCATAAGGAATGTTCTTAACAAAATGCATAGGTAGATTACATATTTACATAAATATACTCTCCTCCAAAACAGGACTCTGAAGATGCTCTTTGGCTGCATCTTTGCAAAGCAGCCCATCTGGTTCTTCCTAATCATGTAAATATATTTCCTGAAATATAGTTTTTGGCAAAGTTAAGTTTTACTTTTTTTAATTAAAAAACTTTTTTTTTTTTTTAGTAATCTCTATACCCAGCATGGGGCTGGAACTCATGGCCCTGAGATCAAGAGTTGCATGCTCTTCTGACTGAGCCAGTCAATATTAAGTTTTAATATTGTAAAGTTATAATATAGCTTTGTATTTAAAAATATCTATATTGGTGTGCTGGGGTGGCTCAGTCGGTTAAGGGTCTGCCTTTGGCTCAGGTCATGATCCCAGGGATTGAGCCCCGAGTTGGGCTCCCTGCTCAGTGGGGCATCTGCTTCTCCCTCTCCCTCTCCTCAGCCCCTCCCCTCAACTCATGCTTGCTCTCTCTCAAATAAATAAATAAATCTTTAAAAAATATATAGATATATATATAGATAGATATATATATCTATATATATGCTGAAAGAGACCTTAAACTGATTCCATATTGTACAAGTGAGGAAATCAAAGCCAAAAGAGCTTAAGTAACTTGACCAAAGTCACACTGACAGTTAATAGGGAAAGCCACATTCAAAATCAGATTTCTTGACTATTAATTCATATTGTTTCTCCAACATTCCAAATTTCTGTCAGGATGTTGACTATGATTATCTAGTTTGGTCATGATATCCTTAACAATTAGGGCACAAAATAACGAGTTGTTCCGTAAGAATTTAATTAGAATAATTTATACTAGATTGCTGTCTGCCTGATGGCTTTCCTTTAGGACACTTTAGTACCTTCCACTCAGAAATCTGGCTTTTAAGTGATTTTAATCCTGATCTTTGTACATTATTTTATGATAAATTCATTTTTTAGGCTTTCTTAGTCTGAGATTCTCTTTCATGTTTTAATCCTTCTTTCATGTCAGGCTTTTGGTAGGAACTTTATAGGTGGACAATTCACTAAAATGCATGAAAAATGAGAGCCACCTGAGCAAAATGGGTCAATTCAGTAATTAGGAAATTTGGAAATTTTGAGGGTTGTGGGACATCTGCCATGATAGGAATCATGTTTGTAAGTAGAGCCTTCTCCTTAATGTCTCACAGTGAGAATACAAAAATTCACCTCATGGTAACATTGTCTTATCTCACAATAGAAACAATTTTATTTTTTGACCCATGGTATAGTTAGTTTCCTGATGTATGTATGTTTCACACTTTGTGTGTCATTTTGTATAAGTTAAGAGCACAGGCTTCATTTTGAATCTGGTCACATATTAGCAGTGGAACCTTGAGTGGAACCTTGAGAGTTAAGTCCCTTAACTCTCTGAGCCTCAAGTTCCTTGAATTCCTTGTAAACAGGAATAATTTTACCGATATACGGGGTTGTCTGAGGATTCAGTGAGATAGTATGTATAAAGCACTTAAAAGAACACATAGTAAGTGCTCAATAAATGTTAGCTTTTATTTTGTTCTATGTGACACTGTTTGAACATTGAATTCTTCCTCTTCCCCATCTTCACTCTGGAGAGGATCTGGCCACAGGGATCAGAATCCTTATGAATCCTTTGAAGAGGAAGAACGGGAAGGTGGGCTGGCCCCCTCTGACTCTTCGCCTGGGGAAAGGGCAAAACTGCAGTGTCTAAAGGAGGCAGAACCAGTAGTCTAAGCAGCCAATGACCTTATGCCTGCGTCAGATTGTCCTACTATGTAGGGGATCCCCAAGACTACCCTCATGCTTGATGATTCACTAGAAGGACTCATAGGATTCAAATAGTTGATTATAATGAGACAATACAGATTATATTAAACAAAGGGAAAAGGTGCATGAGATAAAATCCAGGAGAACCTAAGTGCACACTTCCAGGTGTCCTCTCCCAGTGAGTATCTTGGGTGTACTTAATTTTTTTTCTTAAATTTTTTTTCATTTTAGATTTTATTTATTTATTTGAGAGAGAGAGACAGAGATAATGAGAGAGAGCACAAGTGGGGAGGAGAGGGAGAAGCAGGCTCCCCACAGAGCAAGGAGCCTGATGCGGGGCTCGATCCCAGGACCCCCGGGATCATGACCTAAGCCGAAGGCAGATGCTTAACCGACTGAGCCACCCAGGTACCTGGGTGTACTTAATTTCCCAGCAATGTGTTACAACATATGCAAAGTATTACCAAAGTATTACTCTGAGCCTTGGTGTCCAGAGTTTGTATTGGAGACAGTCATGAATGCATAGGAGCCTACATAACTGACCTCAGCTACTCAGACTCCAGCCCCCCTTCCACGTCCTTACCCTCACCCCCAGAAAAACAGGTGTTTACCATAGATGACATTGTCAGAATAAATTTATCTGTTCAAACTGGTACAGCATGGCCCAAGGTCTCAGACATACACACTTGTATCAGGCTGTCAGAATATTCCAAGGCTCATTGTTTATCTCCTAAGATCAGGCAAGGGCTAGTCCTGAAGATAGGCCTTTTTTTGGTGGTACAAGGTAGGAGCAACCCAGACCTGTTGAGGTAACCCTTTTTCTGCACAGCTACCTACCTTTTTAACTTCATAGATTGAGAAAAGGTGCACCTCACTTGTCAGCCAGTATGGTTTTGGTGGGGTTTTTTTTTTTAAAGATTTTTTCCCCAAGGCCCAAAATTTACAGTTGGTGTACCACATGGCTCCAAACTACCAGTAAGTTTGGTTATATAGTAGACACCTTTCTCAGAGGCAGGGAAAGTCAGAGCAGGCATTAGAAAGTGCTACAACTTATGAATGGTCTTAGAGTTTTTATAATATTGACTGGGAGGAAGAACTTAGGAGGCCATCTGCAAATAACTCTAACTTGCCAGCCTCAGTTTCCATTGAGAAAAGACAAGCTAAAGGTACCATTTATATTAGTATTGAAGTATAAGTACAGCACTGGGTCAATAGTAATTTCATGCAATTATATTTAAAAGAGGTGATTTGGGCGCCTGGGTGGCTCAGTTGGTTAAGCGACTGCCTTCGGCTCAGGTCATGACCCTGGAGTCCCGGGATCGAGTCCCGCATCGGGCTCCCTGCTCGGCAGGGAGTCTGCTTCTCCCTCTGATCCTCCCCCCTCTCATGCTCTCTCTCTCTGTCTCATTCTCTCTCTCAAATAAATAAATAAAATCTTAAAAAAAAAAAAAGAAAAGAAAAGAGGTGATTTATCAAATATATATAAATAGTTTGATTTAATTGTTATAGAAGACTTTGTTATGTCAGCAAGCAGAGAAAAAAATCTGTCCTGTGTCCTGATTTGGAGTTCTAAAATTATTTTCATGTGGATATTCAGATATTATTACCTGTGCTAGAAGGTATCTGGGTAAAAGCACTTCTTTCAACATATGTCCTAAAAACATAAATTCAATGCTATATGACACAATGAGCAAACTTATTTATTAAATAAGTTTTAAATTAAATTAAATTAAATAAGCTAAATATTCATTTACAAAATAAAATTTAACTCATATTATTTAGCTTATTTTAAGCTATTTAAAAAAACCTAAGCTCATTTAAAATAAGCTACTAAAGGGGAGCCTGGGTAGCTCAGTCAGTTGAGCGTCTGCCTTCGGCTCAGGTCATGATCCCAGGGTCCTTGATCAGCCCCGTATGGGGCTCCTTGCTCAGCAGGGAGCTGCTTCTCCCTTTCCCTCTGCCTGCCGCTCCCCCTGCTTGTGCTCATTCTCTCTCTGTCAAATAAATAAATAAAATCTTTTAATAAAAAAATAAGCTACAAAGCTTATTTTAAGACATAAAGTTAGAACATTTTAATTTTTTGTTTAAAGTAAACTCTACCCCCAGGGTGCTTGGGTGGCTCAGTCCATCAAGTGTCTGACTCTTGATCAGCTCAGGTTGTGATTTCCGGGTTATGGGATTGGCCTGCACTGGGCTCCATGCTCAGCAGGGATTCTGCTTGGGATTCTCTCTCCTTCTCCCTCTGCCCCCCTCCCCCCTCTAAAATAAAATAAATAAATGGGTAAATCTTAAAAAAAAAAAAATAGGGTGCCTGGGTGGCTCAGTGGGTTAAGCGTCTGCCTTCAGTTCAGGTCATGATCTCCCGGTCCTGAGATTGAGCCCTGATTCAGGCTCTCTGCTCGGTGAGGAGTCTATTTCTCCCTCTCCCTCTGCCCCCACTCATGTGCTTGCGTGCTCTCTCTCAGATAATAAATAAAATCTTAAAAAAAAAAAAGTAACTCTATCCCCAACATGGGGCTTGAACTCCCAGACCCCATCCATCTATCTATCATCTATCTATCTATCTATCTATCTATCTATCTATCTATCTATCTATCATCTATCTATCTATATCTTTTCATGCTTTGGGGTTAAATGGAAACTGTGGCTTTTGAATTTCCTAATGATGTCTCTGGAGTAAATGCAAAAATTTTCTTTTCAGATAACACCATGCCTAAAATAAATTGCTAGCATAGGATTGAGTTCAGCTGTGTCCCATTTAAGAACTTTCTTTTCTTCGTTCAGGCACTGACAGCATATTGTTTGGACCAAGTCTCAAGTCTCCTTGCCTGACAGCAGAGAAGCTTCCCAGTCAGAAAACTTTTTACCTCCCGTGGATGTGTAAATTAGCCTTGCTTAGCTCCTGGGTGGTCCTCTCATGCTTCACAAATAAGCCGTGGGCTTTAAAAAAGATTTTTATTTTTAAAAATTTTTAAATGCAAAAAAGAGAGAGAGAAACCACTTTCCTTAGTCTAACACTTTGTCCTTGTAATTCAAGTCAAAGTTGAATTAAATGTTTTTATAAGAGTTTGTTCTATCTACAATATTGTCATAGGCTTTGCAACTGAGATTATGACTGTTTGATGAACCAATAAGAGAATGGGGGAAGTGAAAAGTGATAGATCATTTTGGCCCTACTGCTTTTCATGGTTACGGTCCATTTATCTGACCTCATCCACCCTTTTACAGACAACATATGCGTTCCCTTGGCTGTGTGGCTGTCATCAGGGTAATCATCTACCACCTCCCTTATAGTAACAGAGGCCTCGTAGTGTGCATGGAAATGCCCTTTTAAAAGTCACATTGCTGGGCGCCTGGGTGGCTCAGTCGTTAAGTGTCTGCCTTCGGCTCGGGTCGTGATCCCAGGGTCCTGGGATCGAGTCCCACATCGGGTTCCCTGCTTGGCGGGAAGCCTGCTTCTCCCTCTCCCACTCCCCCTGCTTGTGTTCCTGCTCTCGCTATGTCTCTCTCTGTCAAAAAAATAAATAAAATCTTAAAAAAAAAAAAAAAAGTCACATTGCTGTGGGGTGTCTGGATGGCTCAGTTAGTTAAGTATCTGACTCTTGATCTCAGCTCAGACCTTGATCTCAGGGTCATACGATCGAGCCCCCAGTTGGGCTCCACGCTCAGCAGGGAGTCTGCTTGAGATTCTCTCCCTCTCCTTCGGTCCCTCCCCCCTGCTCTCTCTCTAAATAAATAAAATATTAAAAAAAAAAAAAGGTATCTCCTGATCAGCACTAGTCTGGTAGACCCCTACAATTCCCTAAAGGAAAGTAACTCTGCAATAACTAACTTGCTTTTTTGCCAACTGTAACTTCCTTGTTCCCACTCCCTTCTGCTTAAAAGTCTTTCATTTCGTACAGCTCCTTGGAGCTCCTTCCTATCTGCTAGATTGGATGCTGTCTGATTTGAATAGATTTTTGTCCAAATAGACTCTTAAAAATTTTAATATGCCTCAGTTTATCTCTGAACAAATCTCACCACCCAGAGATAACCACAGTTAACCACACAACAAGAAAATTTGGTGTACAACATTCCAAATTGTGTTCTATGCATTAATATATATGGAATCATATTCCACATATTGTTCTATAATCTATTTTTACTTTACAGCATGTCATGGATATCTTTCCATGTTAATAAATACAGAAAAAATTTATATGAATGCAACCACCGTGTATTTAAAGAAGGTATTATGTTCTTGAATGACAGAGCTAACCAAATTCGGTGATTATAGCAACTAAAAAAAGAGGTCTGGCTCTACTTCGGTATCAAATAAAGGAATTAGCATAATTCGACTGAAACTCTGACATAATAATGAATCCAGCTGCTTGATTACTGTTTGGATTCCAGCCCTGGTTTTTTTTTTTTTTTTTTTTTTAGACTTTATTTTAAGTAGGCTCCATGCCCAATTGTGGGGCTCAAATTTACGGCCCCAAAATCAAGAGTCATATGCTCTACCGACTGAGCCAGCCAGGCGCCCCTCCAGCCCTGCATTAGAAGAAAGACTTCTATTTCTCCTTGACAAAATTCCCACCTCTGACCACTAGTTAGGGCTGTGGTCTTAAACCTTAGTTGTTTTTATAAAACTGGCCTTGGAAACCAACTGCCTTGTCTTGTAATTCTAGTTCCACCATTTACTAGTTTTATAAACTGAACTCCCTCTGAACCTTAATTTTCTCATTGCAAAATGGGGTTAATAATAACTACCTCATAGATGTGTTGCAAGTATTATATAAGATATTTGCCATGTTCCATAAACTGTATAATTATTATGCAAATTATTATAGGTACTTTGTCTCCTCCCAAAACTGCTTATAAGCAATTTGAGGCAGAAATATTTACATATTTATTTACATTCACTCAGTCTCTACTTGAAGCATACATTTTTTAAAAAGATTTTATATTTTTATTTGAGACAGAGTGAATGAGAGAGAGAGAGCGCAAGAGCACATGAGTAGGGGCAGAGGGAGAGGGAGAAGCAGACTCCCTGGCTGAGCAGGGAGCCCGATGTGGGACTCCATCCCAAGACTCTGGGATCATGACCTGAGCCGAAGGCAGACACTTAACCGACTGAGCCACCCAGGCGTCCCACAAAAGGGTCTTCTATGAATTAGAGCATTGTAAAATAACCTGAAAGACAATGAAAGGCATAGATAACCTGCATAGGTGAGCTAAACTGTATCCCTACTAATCCCCCTTCCCTATTTCAAAGTCTTTCAGTTTTTCTGTCCCACCTCCACCATCATAATAATCTCAAAGATCACTCATTCACAAAATAAGACTCTCTTTAGGTTGACCTGATTATTTACATTATTTACGTATTTACATTTACATACATAGCAAGGGTGTTAATTCACCATATAGGCCTCTTTAAAAATTCTTTGCAAGGACAACCCTGTTGGGACCTCTCTCATTCTTGAGAGCTTTTTCTGTATCTTCACTTAATAAACTTCTGTCACTTTACTCCCTGTTGTCCGCGAGATTCATTCCTTGACTCCGTGAGACAAGAACCTAGCTCTCCTGCTTCATTTTGGTGCGGAGACCCGGGATCACTTCCACCGAAGGGTGAATAAAAGCTGACTCTTTTCTTTTCTTTCCTGGGAGACATTTCTCCCTTAGGTGACCTCTTGTCACAAATGACAAAACCGGGCACCTATCCGCCAGTTAGAGGTGAACAGTGTGGCCACTGGGCTTAAGTCTCAGGTGACAGGCTTCTGGACAAAGGTTTGGTCAATTCCCCTTCCTCAAAAGAAGTTGGTATGTTGGCCTAACCCTCCTCAGTTCTGCTTTCTCTTCATTGGCTTTTCTTAAATGGCTTTCTCCCACCTCAGGGACTTTGCCTAGAGTAGGCCCCTTTCAATCTCCGGTGATCACTATGCCTGTTTAATCAGGGATTCATTTCAGGCAAAGTCTTGCCTTTGTAGATACAAGCCTTTTTCATTTAAAGATGTCTTTCGTGAGAACTTAAGTCAGGAGGAGAATCTTTTCCTCATTTTTGCTGCCTGCTAAGACATATGTTATTCTGTTAGGTACATCACGGCCAGGGATCAAAACCTAAGATATTGGCAAGCAGGATTAGAGCTATCTCTTTATATGGTAAGTTGGAGGGAACCCAATGTTTCCTGGGCACTAAGGAGGGAATTACAGACCCCCAGCCAATACTTCGACTGGTTGCATTAGTGGCTGGGACTTAAGTAGGTCATATAGTTGAAGCTTCCTTGTTCCAACAACAGAAATATGAAATTATGATGATGCTAAATCTCAGGGTCTGCACCCCTTAACAGAGTCTGCACCCCTCAACATGGACAGAAAAAGCACCCAGGGGTAAGATGTGAGAATATAATTGAATCAAAGTTTAATAAACTGTTAACCTGGCTAAGCCTTTATGATTGGGCCAGATTTGGTGGGGGGGAGGAATCCAGAGGAGAAAAGGAGGATCAGGTGACGGACAGGTAAGAGTGGCTACTCCCGCCAGCCTGAGCCCTCCTCAACCGAAGATGTTAGGCCACTCTTTCACCGTGGGTAGGAAACCGTGGGATCCTTGGTTCACAGGGGAGAGCTGATATGTAGGGATGCCTTCATAGTCACCTCTCTATAACAGGTACGGGGTCACTCCTACCAGGATCTCGAGATGGGAAACAAACCATTCTCCGCAGGGACTCCTCTGGATTGGGTACTGCAAATTTGGGTAATTTCCCTTTGTAAAACTTTCCAGTGTTTTCCATGGGTTAAAAATGGCAGGTTCTTCAAGGCAAGGTAAAATAAGGCATGACGTTCGTGGCAAGGCATGGTCTCTTCAGTTCCCAAGGACTCTCCCTTGGGATGCCATTTAACCCACTGGAAACAATTTGGATTGCAAATTTAGGAAAGGCCTGAGCTCCTATAACACTCACTGCGTGGCCACAGTGGGATCTATTGGGTCTCTTTTGCAGGAAACAGGGTGAATAGACAGAGGCACCCTAGATCCATCCAGGTTTTCAGGGCTCTCATTCAGGACCCAGACCTAAGGGCCTCTTGCAGAATGTGTTTGGTGGTAACCATACCAGTAAACTCCCTCCTAACATATTGCATAATTGTCTAAATAGGCCTCCTCCAAATAAACCCAGGGTGCTGGAAGAAACACAGACCATCCCTAGCAAAGGGGATGCTGACTCTCACTCTCACTGTTCCTCCTAATAGATGTGGGGGTTTTTCCTTCACTCATTTCCCAGGTTAACGGCTATAATTGGAGCCAACTGTGGTTAGTCTACCTCACGACAGGGACTTTAAGGAGTATTTCCAAGCAGCTGCTGAAACTCCCTTTGTTTCGGGGAAATTCCCTGTCTGCTCCGGCCTGATATGGACTGCCTATTCCCACTTGTTGGTGGAAAAACGTGGCGTTTAGTCATCTGTCCAAGTGGATGAGCTTTAGAACTGGGAACCCTTTTTCTGTTTTCTGGCAGCACTCTGCCTCTTCTATCTGTCCCACCCCCTCCTGTTTCTGTACCTTGGGTGCGGCCTACATACAACTGTTCCCTTCAGATTTCCCCACCAGTGTCTCAGGTAAAAATTGACACTGGGGAACAAACTGATTGACTTTTAAAAGTAGACCCAGGTGGAACATAACTTGGTATTTAAACTAAGTTAAGTTTGTTGGTTTAATTAAGATAGACATGTCTTTAAAGTTATCAGCATTAAATGTGAAACTTTTATTCTGCCAAGGTTTGCTGAAGGTCAAATAAGCTCGTGTCATTTCTGTTGCAATTTGTTAGCAAAAAGATGACAAAAATCATGGCTAATTGTCCCATCAAAGTTTTCATAGGAAATTGTTAAAATAGCTTTCAGAGTCTTTGGGATTAAATTCATTGGACATCTAGGTCTTTTCCAAATAGGATAAGGTGCTAAATCATTGATTACTGGATGTAGGTTTGTGCTTTTTGACTACTTATTGCAAAGAAACTAAGGATATTTAAATCTGCTGGTAAACATGCTTTGTGCTTAACCAGTTCATAAATTTGTCATCTAAAGAATTCTGGTGTGACAGTTGGTTACTACTTAGTAGTAACTACAGCTACAGTTGGTTCACAACTGGCTACTACTTAGTCTTCACTGGAGACTAAGATTTCTAAGAGTACAAAATTCGGCAACTCTATTTAGAAAAATAGGAGATATGTAAGAAAGATATAAGGAAGGGGAATACATTTTTGTTGAAGGTAAAAGAAAGTAATTTCGTCCTAAATGAGACTGGTTGTTTGGAAAGAAATGACTTGGGACAAAATCTGAATGCAAAGGAAAGTTGTAAAAGGTTTGTGAAGTGAAATCTTTGGAAGGGAATTTTAGGTGTGGTTAGGATGGGCTAAGATTAAAATAAAGGGATTTTTTTTTTTTAAATTTTATTATGTTATGTTAGTCACCATACAATACATCATTAGTTTTTGATGTGGTGATCCATGATCCATTGTTTTCGTATAACACCCAGTGCTCCATGCAGTATGTGCCCTCCTTAATACTCATCACTGGGCTAACCAATCCCCCCTCCTCCCTCCCCTCTCCCCTCTAAAACCCTGTTTGTTTCTCAGAGTCCATAGTCTCTCATGGTTCATCTCTCCCTCCAATTCCCCCGCTCCATTTTTCCCTTCCTTCTCCTAGTGTCCTCCATGCTATTCCTTATGCTCCACAAATAAGTGAAACCATATGATAATTGACTTTCTCTGTTTGACTTATTTCACTTAGCATAATCTCCTCCAGTCCCATCCATGTTGATGTAAAAGTTGGGTATTCATCCTTTCTGATGGCTGAGTAGTATTCTATTGTATATATGGACCACATCTTCTTTATCCATTCATCTGTTGAAGGGCATCTCGGCTCTTTCCACAGTTTGGCTATTGCGAACATTGCTGCTATGAACATTGGGGTGCATATGGCCCTTCTTTTCACTACATCTATGTCTTTGGGGTAAATACCCAGTAGTGCAATTGCTGGGTCATAGGGTAGCTCTATTTTTAAATTTTTGAGGAACCTCCACACTGTTTTCCAAAGTGGCTGTACCAACTTGCCTTCCCACCAACAGTGTAAGAGGGTTCCCCTTTCTCCACAACCTCTCCAACATTTGTTGTTTCTTTCCCTGTCCATTTTTGCCATTCTAACTGGTGTAAGGTGGTATCTCAATGTGGTTTTGATTTGAATTTCCCTGATGGCTAATGATGATGAACATTTTTTCATGTGTCTATTAGCCATTTGTATGTCTTCTTCAGAGAAGTGTCTTTTTATATCTTCTGCCCACTTTTTGACTTGATTATTTGTTTTTTGGGTGTTGAGTTTGAGAAGTTCTTTATAGATCTGGGATACCAGCCCTTTATCTGTAGTGTCATTTGCAAATATCTTCTGCCATTCTGTGGGTTGCCTCTTTGTTTTGTTGACTATTTCCTTTGCTGTGCAGAAGGTTTTTATCTTGATGAAGTCCCAAAACTTTTGTTTGTTTCACTAGCTTTTAGAGATGTATCCTGAAAGAAGTTGCTGTGGGCGATGTCAAAGAGGTTACTGCCTATGTTCTCCTCTAGGATTTTGATGGATTCCTGTCTCACATTGAGGTCTTTCATCCACTTTGAGTTTATCTTTGTGAACGGTGTTAGAGAATGGTCGAGTTTCATTCTTCTGCATGTGGCTGTCCAATTTTCCCAGCACCATTTATTGAAGAGACTCTCTTTTTTCCATTGCATGTTTTTTCCTGCTTCGTCAAAGATTATTTGACCATAGAGTTGAGGGTCCATATCTGAGTTCTCTATTCTGTTCTATTGGTCTATATGTCTGTTTTTGTGCCAGTACCATGCTGTCTTGGTGATCACTGCTTTGTAATATAGCTTGAAATCGGGCAACGTGATGTCCCCAGCTTTGTTTTTCTTTTTCAACATTTCCTTGGCGATTCGGGGTCTTTTCTGATTCCATACAAATTTTAGGATTGTTTGTTCCAGCACTTCGAAAAATGTCATTGGAATTTTGATCGGGATGGCACTGAAGGTATAGATTACTCTGGGTAGCACAGACATTTTAACAATGTTTATTCTTCTGATCCATGAGCATGGAATATTTTTCCATCTTCTTGTGTCTTCTCAATTTCTTTCATGAGTGTTCTGTAGTTCCTAGAGTATAGATCCTTTACCTCTTTGGTTAGGTTTATTCCGAGGTATCTTATGGTTTTTGGTGCTATTGTAAATGGAATAATTTCTCTAATTTCTCTTTCTACAGTTGCGTTGTTAGTGTATAAGAAAGCAACTGATTTCTGTGCATTGATTTTGTATCCTGCCACATTACTGAATTGCTGGATGAGTTCTAGTAATTCGGGGGTGGAGTCTTTTGGGTTTTCCATATAAAGTATCATGTCATCTGCGAAAAGAGTTTGACTTCTTCTTTGCCAATTTGAATACCTTTTATTTCTTTTTGTTGTCTGATTGCTGTTGCTAGGACTTCTAGTACTATGTTGAACAACAGTGGTGAGAGTGGGCACCCTTGACGTTCCTGATTTTAAGGGAAAGGCTCTCAGCTTTTCCCCACTGAGGATGATATTCGCTGTGGGTTTTTCATAGATGGACTTTATGAACTTGAGGAATGTTCCCTCTATCCCTATACTCTGAAAAGTTTTAATCAGGAAAGGATGTTGTATTTTGTCAAATGCTTTTTCTGCATCAATTGAGAGGACCATATGGTTCTTCTCCCTCCTCTTATTAATGTGTTCTATCACATTGATTGATTTGCGAATGTTGAACCACCCTTGTATCCCGGGGATAAATTCCACTTGGTCGTGGTGGATGATCCTTTTAATGTATTGCTGGATCCTATTAGCTAGGATTTTGTTGAGGATTTTGGGATCCATATTCATCAGGGATATCGGTCTGAAATTCTCCTTTTTGATGGGGTCTTTGCCTGGTTTGGGGATTAAGGTAATGCTGGCCTCATAGAATGAGTGTGGAAGTTTTCCTTCTGTTTCTATTTTTTGAAACAGCTTCAGTAGAATAGGTATTATTTCTTCATTGAATATTTGGTAGAATTCCCCAGGGAATCCATCAGGCCCTGGACTCTGTTTTTTGGGAGGTTTTGATCACTGCTTCAGTCTCGTTACTGGTTATTGGCCTATTCAGGTTGTCGATTTCTTCCTGTTTCAGTCTTGGCAGCTTATAGGTTTCCAGGAAGGCCTCCATTTCATCCAGATTGCTCAGTTTATTGGCATATAGTTGTTGATAATAATTTCTAATAATTGTTTCTATTTCCTTGGTGTTAGTCATGATCTCTCCCCTTTCATTCATAATTTTATTAATTAGGGTCCTTTCTCTTTTCTTTTGGATAAGTCTGGCCAGTGGTTTATCGATCTTATTAATTCTTTCAAAGAACCAACTTCTAGTTTCGTTGATCTGATCTACTGTGTTTCTGGTTTCTAATTCATTGATCTCTGCTTTAATTTTAATTATTTCTCTTCTAATGCGTGGCTTAGGCATCGTTTGTTGCGTTTTCTCTAGTTCTTTAAGGTGTAGAGTTAGTTGGTGAATTGGGGATTTTTCTATTTTTTTGAGTGAGGCTTGGATGGCTATGTATTTCCCCCTTAGGACCGCCTTTGCAGTATCCCATAGGTTTTGGACCGATGTGTTTTCATTCTCATTGATTTCCATGAATTTTTTAAGTTCTTTGATTTCCTGGTTGACCCAAACATTCTTGAGCAGAGTGGTCTTTACCTTCCAAGTGCTTGAATTTCTGCCAAGTTTTTTCTTGTGATTGAGTTCCAGTTTTAAAGCATTGTGGTCTGAGAATATTCAGGGAATAATCTCAATCTTTTGGTATTGGTTGAGACCTGATTTGTGACCCAGTATGTGGTCTATTCTGGAGAAAGTTCCATGTGCGCTCCAGAAGAATGAGTATTCTGTTGTTTTAGGGTGGAATGTTCTGTAATTATCTATGAGGTCCATCTGGTCCAATGTATCATTCAAAGCTCTTGTTTCCTTGTTGATATTCTGCTTAGATGATCTGTCCATTGCTGAGAGTGGAGTATTGAGGTCTCCTACAATTAACGTATTGTTATCAATATGACTCTTTATTTTGGTTAACAGTTAGCTTATGTAGATGGCTGCTCCCATGTTGGGGGCATAGATATTTACAATTGTTAGATCTTCTTGTTGGATAGACCCTTTAAGAATGATACAGTGTCCTTCTGTGTCTCTAATTACAGACTTTAGTTTAAAATGTAATTTGTCTGATATAAGAATTGTTACCCCAGCTTTCTTTTGAGGTCCGCTGGCATGGAAGATGGATCTCCATCCCTTCACTTTCAGTCTGGATGTATCTTTAGGTTCAAAATGAGTCTCTTGTAGGCAGCATATGGATGGGTTCTGTCTTTTTATCCAATCTGCAACCCTGTGCCGTTTTATGGGAGCATTTAGGCCATTCACGTTGAGAGTGATTATTGAAAGATATGAATTAATTGTCATCATGTTGCCTGTGAAGACGTTGTTTTTATAGATTGTCCCTGTAAATTTCTGTTGTATATCACTCTTGGGGTCTTTCTCCTTTTATAGAACCCCCCTTAATATTTCTTGCAGGGCCGGCTTAGTGGTCACATATTCTTTCAGTTTCTGCTGGTCATGGAAGCTCTACATCTCTCCATTCTAAATGAAAGCCTTGCCGGATAAAGTATTCTTGGCTGCATGTTCTTCTCATTAAGACCCTGAATATGTCTTGCCAGTCCTTTCTGGCTTGCCAGGTCTCTGTGGATAGGTCTGATGTTATTCTGATGTTCCTCCCTCTGTACGTAAGGAATCTCTTCCCCCTAACTGACCTTAAGATGGTTTCCTTGGTTCTAAGATTTGCAAGTTTTACTATTACATGCCGGGGTGTTGGCCTGTTTTCCTTATCTTGGGAGGGATCCTCTCTGCCTCTAGGACGCGAATGTTTGTTTCATTCCCCAGATTAGGGAAGTTCTCAGCTACGATTTGCTCAAATACATCTTCTAGTCCTCTCTCTCTCTCCACTCCCTCCAGGATTCCAATTATTCTGATATTGGAATGCTTCATGGTGTCACTTATTTCTCTGATTCTATTTTCATGGATTCTGAGTTGTTTTTCCCTGGCCTCCTCTTTTCCCTTTTTATCTATTATATTGTCTTCCAGGTCGATTATTTGTTCTTCTGCCTCAGTTACCCTAGCTGTTAGATTATCTAGATTGGATTGGATCTCATTGATAGCATTTTTAAGTTCTGCCAATTCAGCTTTCATTTCTGCCCTCAGAGACTCTATGTTGCCATTAATTGATTTCTCCATTCTAGCCATTGTCTTCACAATTGCTAGCCTGAATTCCATCTCCGACATCTTGGTTATATCTGCATCCATTTGTAAATCTGCAGCATTAAGTCATAATCTCTGAGTCTTTCCTATTTTGGGGGCTCCTCCTCCTAGTCATTCTGTTGATGGGTGTTTGAGGGAATGTATCGAGTCCAAATTATTGACCAGAACCCAAGCAAGATGCACCTGTTTTCTTGGGACCTTAGGGTTGCTGGCCTCTTGTTTTCCCAGCCTGTCTTCTGGGCAAGGGGACTGCCATGCTGTTACTCAGGCAACCCTGTTTGGGCAGAGTTGCCCTGCCCCCCTGTGGCGGGGGATGGGCTCAGCGGGAATCAGTTTTGGGGGCCTTTGTTCTCTGGCGGCTTTCCCTGGCAGCTTTCCACGTCTCTTCCGTGAGTCAGAGCAGAAGAGACCATTTCCAACCCTCTGCCTCAGAGCAGAGAGACCACAGTCTGTTCTTCAGTGAGCTCTCCAGGCCACACTGTCTCTGTTTCTGTCCGTGCTGCTATAAACTGCAGCGTCCTGGGTTGTGCGCCCCTCCGCAGCGCCCCCAGTCCTGCCTCCAGGTCGGGGCACGTGTCTGCCCTTTGTGCTTCTAAAACCGCCAGCCGCCCCCAGATCGCACACGTGACCCCGCTGCTCCGTGTTTCCATCCCATGGGCTGCCCTAAAGTCCTTTCCCCACTGCTACCGGTCTGCGAGTCTGTGCCCCGTCTGCAGCGCGCGAGGCTGTCACTCACCGGCGGTGTAGGATCCCCACGTCCAGGCACCCTGCCGTTTATCCTCCGATATCTGCCCGCAGAATCACGGCTCCCCGCTTCGTACCTCGAAACCAACCGCCTGCGATATTCTGTTTGTAGAGATCCAGATCTTCTTACATCTCAGGCTGGTTTCGTGGGTGCTCAGAGTGGTCTGGTAGATATCCAGCTTAATTCTGGGGACCAGCTGAAATAGGGTCCCCTACTCCTCCGCCATCTTTCCTAGTCCTAAAATAAAGGGATTTTAAAAGTACAGTGGTATATAAGATTGGAATTCTCTCTATATTCAAAAGACAAAATTTTCTTGAATTGTTAGTCTGCTCTTGATAAGAAAATGTAAACAGCTGTTTTCTCTTTGCCTGCCCAGAAAAGCCAGTTTCCATGTTTTGCCTCTATCCGGTCTTTGACGATCCCTAATCCTATTTAGACATGTGCTAGGTTTTAACAAACTTCCCCAAGATTTAAATCGTGAACAAAGTCTCCTTGACTAATTAGGCTTGTTTGGTATGTTACATTCTGGTATAAAGTCATCATCACTCGATATTCTGGCTATTGAGTTGTTATGTGACACAGAATAACTGAGTTTCCTTGTCAATTGCATCCTAATGAACTCTCCTATCAGATCATTACCAATGTCCATTTCTGAGTTTTTGTCATTTATAATTGTCCTTATTCTCCTGCAAAATGAGTTTTATCTTCAAGGAGGTTCATAAAAAGGACTTTTGGGACAAATACAGGTATTCACTATCTTTAAGATCAAAACTAAAATGGGGTAAAAACTTCCAAAACTCACTGAAGTTGCATTTTAAACAAGAATAGTAAAATGGGACTAAGTAAATTGGGAAAAAAAATGATTATAGTTTCTTTTGTGACTTTTGTTCAAAACATTGCTGTTTCTCTAATGTTTGCTCTCCCAGATTAAGGAAACTTTCTCTTAAGATATGATTTACAGAAATGTGATAAAATATTCATTTGTAAACAAAAACATTAAAACATTTAACATTTAAAAAATTTATCTCTACCTAAACCCTCTGAAATTCAAAAGGTCTCAATAAGCTTTCTTCCATGGCAATCAATCATTTGCATAAGTTCAACAAGAATCTGTTCTCCTTGTAACAGGACACCATTGGAAATATTGGTTATTTTACTAAGGCTTTGACTGGAATGTCATATTTGAGAGACATTCATAGACTCAGAAATGACCAGACAGCTTTAAGAAACTAAGGTTGACTTTATGAAACCTAAAGCCATAAAGCTCCTTGGAAATGTTGGCCTGATACCTTGCTTACAGAGTTCCCAGCAGCCTTACCAGGTGAGTAAAGAATGTCACTTCCTGGCATGTGCAAGGACCTCAGGATATATTGGGGACCTCGTGAAGAGGAATCTGTCCCCATTTACAGGTATTGCAGGCATGTCTGATGGCAAGTACTTTGCTTGGCTTCTGGCCTGGAGAGGCAACTAAAAGTTCAATGTAGAGATTCCTTATAAAAGTTCCAGCAAAGCAGATTCTAAAAGATCTATATGATCAATCATTCTTGCTGAGCTTATGTAAATTATTTTGTATATGTAATTATGTAATTATTTACACCGTTTGTTAAAACTGGACTTGTTTTTCAAACAAATTAGTCTTATTTGGCTGTCTTTGGAAATGAGGGTTATTACAGAGAGAAATTATGTTTCAATTACACACCTTTGTGGATGCTAAACTTTAGTTCTGATTGTCTTTGAATGTTGTTTGCCTAAGCTAGACCACTTGAGGTAAACTTCAGAGAAATTGCCATAATAGCTCATGTATAGGCAATCTTGCTTGTTATTCTGTGGGGATAACAGGACCCCATGGGCATATGATTACTTGAACAACTGGGAAATGGGATAGATTCCCCAACAATTGTATAACTCAGCTATCACCTTGACCAATTCTATGGCTGGGATGACAAAATTGCTCTTTAAAAGCCAGAGCATGGGGCACCTGAGTGGCTCAGTGGGTTAAGCGTCTGATCCCAGGGTCCTGGGATCTAGCCCCATATCCGGCTCCCTGCTCAGTGGGGAGCCTGCTTTTCCCTTTCCCTCTGCCCCTCCCCCCACTTGTGCTCTCTCGTTCTCTCTTTCAAATAAAATAAAATCTTTAAAAAATAAATAAATAAAATAAAAGCCAGAGTGTACTCCATGGAGATAATGGATGGCCACACCTTTTTTTTTTTTTAAAGATTTTATTTATTTATTTGACGGAAAGAGACACAGTGAGAGAGGGAACACAAGCAGGGGGAGTGGAAGAGGGAGAAGCAAGCTTCCTGCAGAGCAGGGAGCCCCATGTGGGGCTCGATCCCAGGACCTTGGGATCGTGACCTGAGCTGAAGGCAGACACTTAACGAATGGGCCACCCAGGGACCCCCACACTTTCTTTATGATTAGATTGGATGATGCACTTGGGGATGCCCTTATCTCCTGAGACAAATCTCTCATTTGCCAGTGATTCCTTGTAATTAGGATATTGTTAAGGCTGGACCTCAAACAAAAAGGGCTTCTTGATGGTTTCATCCCTCATAGTCATTTATCCTAGAAGACACCTCTACTGACATACAGTTGCAAACAAAGTCTTTAACCCAAGCATACAAGAGCTCTCCTGGTAAAAAGAGCCTCAGAGCTCACTATGGGACTTCCAGGACTTACGATAGGACTGCAATATAAAGTAAGCAAAACAGTATGCTTGCTCAGCAGGACTCTAAATGATACCCAGGCACTGGATGCACTCAGCCAAGAATTAAATGAAGTCAGAGAAGGACTTCTTGAGAACCATGCCACTACTGACTGACTACTGTTGCTACACCATTAGGGGTGTGAAAAATCCCCTCACATGTGTCGTTTTAACATTACAGTTAACTCCTGCAAGGTGTCCCAATTAATAGGGGACATCTGTGATCAATTAAATAAGATCATGATATCCACTGATCTATTTGACAAAATTGGTACTTGGGGATCTTATCTAAGGGATGTGATCATAATTTTGGGCCTAATACTTGTTTCATGTTCATCCTATTGCATGTGCTGATACATGTACTGTTCGCTGCCCATCATGACCCCGCCGGAGCCATACCACAAGTCCCTGGACTGACCCCTGGAGAGATTCTAACTGCCACACAGTCCGCCGCCCCATTTCAGCAGGAAGCACCCGGAGCGGTCATCGTCCCATTACCTAACGGCAGTTAGGGTTACTATTCCAGGGGGAGGAATGAGTACGGGGCAGGCGGGGCTAGGTTGGGAGAGATAGATAGGGGCAATGTTATCAGGTTCACAGAAATCCCAAAAATGTGGAGGTGTGGGGAAACCAGAGATAAGGGGACTTACTGGACCACCCTGCCCTAGGTGAGTGGGGTGGGTGTCTTTATGATAATTACTGTGACCAACAAAGAATAACTAGACCCTAAAAAGGAAGTAAGCCATTGAAAGTGTTATCAATAGAGACGTTAAAAGGATTTAAATTCCCTGGTTAGCTTTCTATAAAAGACCAACCCTGAAGGCCCTCGTTGGCAACCCTGTCGGGACCCCTCTCACTCCTGAGAGCTTTTTCTGTATCTTCACTTAATAAACTTCTATTGCCTTACTCACTAGAAAAAAAAAATTCTTCGCAAAAACTTCTGTCTGGAAGCTTTTTAGGAATGTAAGGTTTAAAAGCCTCTATTATTTGCTTTCCCTAAGCTAGAAAATCAGGCCCAAGAAACTCTCTCCACCAGATTTCTCCTGTAGTACCTATCAATTTGAGTGAATTTTGAGGTCCTGAAAATTTCTTAATTGCTGGCCTACCAGAAGTGATCTTCCTAATAAGCACTGGCCCCATAAATACACCAAACCTTTGGCCCTTAAAATGGTTTGCTATATCTGGTTAAGTGAATATCCTCCCTTTTTAAAGATTTATTTATTTATTTTTAGAGAGAGAGAGTGCGCGTGTGCATGGGCAGTGGGGCAGGGCAGAGGGAGAACCAACAGTCCCAAGCAGACTCCCTGCTGAGCACAGAGCCTGATGCTGGGCTCAATCCCATGACCCTGAGATCATGATCTGAGCTGAAATCAAGAGTCCGATGCTTCATCAACTGAGCCACCCAGGCACCCCAGATGAATATTCTTCTTAAATAGACACTTCACATAAGGCCTTGGATATACAACCAGTGTGTACAATTATATCCTGGTAAAAGGAAGTCAGATCTTTACTGAATCTAATAAGAGTTTCTGAATTCTGGGGGAGCCAGTGAAAATTAGATATTTAAACATTTTTGGTTTATGAGACAGAATCTAAATTGTTATGGGTTACACACTGGTTATAATTGAAGAAGGAGGATAAAAAGCTTCCTCATATATCTAGAAAATAGAACATTAAAACATCAATAATATTCTTTTTTTTAAAGATTTATTTATTTATTTGAGAGAGAGAGAATGAGAGAGAGAGAGTACATGAGAGGGGGGAGGGTTAGAGGGAGAAGCAGGCTCCTCGCCAAGCAGGGACCCCGATGCGGGACTCGATCCAGGGACTCCAGGATCATGACCTGAGCCGAAGGCAGTCGCTCAACCAACTGAGCCACCCAGGCGCCCAAAACATCAATAATATTCTAAGCAAATCACCACAATAAATTTCTATCAGTTTCATTTAGTCCTATAAAGTTAAATCTCGTTCTGGGACATTTTGGGTTAGGAGTCTCATGAAACCACCTGCTTCTTGACCTAATGGAGTCTTGGAAATCCTAACTCAGTCCACTGGTGTAGTCTGAGTTGTCTAAGTAATGTTAGCTCAGCTCTGAAGTGTTAATATTTTGAAGAGCCTGTCTCAATCCTTTTTCCAGGAGGCTCTGCTCTGAGACTGTCCTTTGTTGAGGACTCAAACTGATGTTTATATCTTAGAATAGAACCTTCAAGCAAGCATCACAATAAAACAAAAACTATCTGTAGAAGACACAGACTTCAGATGACTGTGGTTGGTTTATTATTGAGAACTTTCAAATGTGACAGGTCTGATGAAGTTTCATATTAAAAATAGGCAACTGACTGGAAAATTTGGTTGTTCCTATGGCATGCAAAACAAAGGTAATACAGCCATTGCAAAAAATTAGACAAAATGTCTCTAAGGATAGTGACAAAGCCTATTTTTAAAGACAGCAATAAAAGTTATGTCTGAGGGCACCTGGGTGGCTCAGTCATTAAGTGTCTGCCTTGGGCTCAGGTAATGATCCCAGGGTCCTGGGATGGATCCCTGCCTGGGGCTCCCTGCTCAGTGGGGAGTCTGCTTCTCCCTCTCCCTCTGGCTCTCCTTCAGCCTCTGCCTCTTCCCCCTGCTCATGCTCTCTCTCTCTCAAATAATAAAATCTTTAAAAAAAAGTTACATCTGATATGTAAAAATAAATGAACATAATTTTTATATGGATAAAGTCTTTAATATAGCATAATAATACTGAAATACAATATATAATTACTATATATTATATATACATATATACAAAATGTGCCGAGACTGTAACAACTTTTTTTTTTAAAAGATTTATTTATATACAGGGCACCTGGGTGGCTCACTCGGTTAAATGTCTGCCTTCGGCTCAGGTCATGATCCCAGGGTCCTGGGTTCCAGCCCCGCATCGGGCCCCCTGCTGGGGGCGGGGAGGCTGCTTCTCCCTCTGCCTGCCTGTCTGCCTACTTGTGATCTCTCTCTCTCTCTGTGTCAAATAAATAAATAAAATCTTAAAAAGAAAAATTTCACTATTACCAGTTTTCTACAACTTACAGTGTTTTCTTTTCTTTATGTATTTTTAAGTAATCTCTACACCCAACGTGGGGCTCAAATTTACAACCCCATAATTAAGAGTTACATGCTCTACCGACTGAGAGAGCCAGGCATCCCCACAACTTAAAGTGTTTTAAAGATTTATTTATTTATTTTAGAGACAGAGACAGAGAGCACACGCTCGAGTGGGGGGAGGGGCAGAGGGAGAAGGAGAGGCTCTCAAGCAGACCCCCTGCTGAGCGCAGAGCCTGCCATGGGGCTCCATCTCACAACCTTGCCATCATGCCTGAGCCGAAATCAGGAGTTGGTCGCTTAACTAACTGAGACACCCAGGCGCCCCCACTTACAATGTTTTAAAACAGCTCAAAGACAATAAATGATGGAAAACATCTAGACCATCTTTTTTGCCAATTTCAAAGTCTTTTCCTGACAAAGGCAAGAGAAAAATATAATACAGAGTTACACAAAGCAAACAAAAACCTTAGCCGTATGTATAATAGGATTCTAATTTTATAAGCATATCTTTGCAGGTATCAAATAGCTTAAGACTTTTCTGAAGAATCTTGTTCAGAAGAGGATCCTTTACTAACTATAAGCTTTTATTATTAACAAAAGCACATCCTTTTTAATACCTACACTGGGCTATGCTTCATTAGCTTGGTTTGAATTACTCTATTTGAAAATAATTTTAAAAATTAAATTTTAGTAGATCCTGATAGCTTTTTATTAATTTATCTTCCTATCTTTAATTCCCCTGAATTAGATTTTTAAAATATTATTATTATTTGATATTTCCTTCATATATTTGTGAAAAGAGAATGATGAAACTGGATGATCACAGGAAATATTTTTATCCAAATTCTAAGTAACTTTGCAAAAAGCCAACAGAGGTATTCCTCCTGATGCTTGGATTAAAGGTTTCAAAGACGCCTCTGGTGATTCTCTGGCTTTACTCTTGGCTTTTCAGTCAGATGCTATTGCTGCCGACCTGTCATAAAAAGGGAAGTAAATTGTTAAAGATCTAAAAATCCTAAGTATTGGGGTGTGTGGGTGGCTTAGTTAAGCGTCCAACTCTTGGTTTCAGGTCAGGTCTTGATCCTGGGGTTATGAGTTCAAGCCCTGCATTGGGCTCCATGCTGGGTGTGGAGTCTACTTAAAGAAAAAAAAATCCTAAGTATTTATTGAGAATTTGTCTCTTTTTATTTCATTTATTTATTATATTTTATTTTTAAGATTTTATTTACTTATTATTTTTTTAAAAGATTTTATTTATTTATTTGACAGAGAGAGACACAGCGAGAGAGGGAACACAAGCAGGGGGAGTGGGAGAGGGAGAAGCAGGCTTCCCGCCGAGCAGGGAGCCCGATGCGGGGCTCGATCCCAGGACCCTGGGATCACAACCTGAGCGGAAGGCAAGCGCTTAACGACTGAACCACCCAGGCGCCTCGAGACTTTGTCTCTTTTTAATCAAGAATAGAAAACACAGCACTTTGGAGAGAAGAGAAAGCTATTTAGCAGCAGGAAACTTCCAATAATTCAAACCTAGATGTTTGTATTCACAGAATCTTTGTACACTGTTCCCCGCAAATGGACATTTTCTATTGCATAGGAAAATCCTAGCTTAAACCCATTAATCAAACATTTTTAAGACCTTTTAAAAAAATCTATTTTCAAAATGAAAGGGGGAGGGATATATTTTAACAAACAAAAACACTATTACTATTTATTTAGCAATTCTATAGTGTAAGTGTAAATAGTTTCTTGGGATCTGTTGCTAAACGCGTTTTCAGTAAAGACTAAAACAAATTGAGGAAAACTGAGAAACCTGACAAGAGGAAAGACTTCCCAGGAAAAAAATAAAAAGAATGCAGTTTAAACTTGCCCTAAGGGGCGCCTGGGTGGCTCAGTTGGTTGAGCATCTGCCTTGGGCTCAGGTCATGATCCCTGAGCCCTAGGATCAAGCCCCCAGGATCGAGCCCCGCATTGGGCTTCATGCTCAGTGGGGAGTCTGCTTTTCCCTCTCCCTCTGACCCTCTCCCTTCTCATGCTCTCTTTCTCTCATTCTCTCTCAAATAAATAAATAAAATCTTAAAAATAAAATAAACTTGCCCTAAGCTTTAGGGGATTTATTATCATAGGGTAAACAGTTATATTTGTTCTCAATTAGTTTAATTAATTATATTTTTTTCAGATTGATGATTACCCACAGTTTTTGAGTCCACCAGAGAGAGAAACCAACCAACATATTCGTATCACCCATTCTTCAACTGTTTTGAAAAAAGAGTGTGAACAATCGAAAGGTGTCAAATTCTCATTTCCATTTCATCATGCCACTTCTGACAATAAAAAAGGTATGTAATATATTTCTTAAAGTGACACAAGATGCATTGCTTGATAAGACAAAAAAGAATGTTCTTTTTTCCTCCCCAGCTTTACTCAGGTATGATTGACAAATAAAAATTATATGTAAGGTGTTTAACGTGATGTTTTGATCTATGTATACACTGTGAAATAATGACCACAATGATAACCACATAGTTATCATTGTGTGTGAGTGGTAAGAACACTTAAGATCTATTTTCTTCGCAAGTTTCAAGTACATGCTACATTTTTGTTAACTATAGTCAGCATGCTGTACATTTTGGTCTCCAGAACTTATTTATCTTATAATGAACATCTACCTTTTGACCAACATTTACCTTTTCCCCCCAACCCCCAGCCCCTGGTAATGACCATTTTACTATCTGTTACTATGAGTTTGCCTTTTTTGGATTCAACATGAGTGAGATTACGTGGTGTTTATCCTTTTGTGTCTGATTTATTTCACTTAGCATGACATCCTCCAGGTTCATCCATGTTTTCCCAAATGCAGGATTTTCTGCTTTTTAGATTTTATTTTACTTGTTCATATTTTAAAGCAATCCCTACACCCAACGTGGGGCTTGAACTCATGACCCTGAGATCAAGAGTCAGATGCTCTACTGACTGAACCAGCCAGGTATCCCAGGATTTTCCTTTTTTTTAAGATTTATTATTTTTTTATTTGAAAGAGAGAGAGAGAGAATGTGAGCAGGGGGGGAGGGTAGGGGCAGAGGGAGAGAGAGAGAGAGAGAATCCTCAGACTCCTCACTGAGCCCAGAGCCAGACTTGGAGCTCCAGACCAGGACCCTGAGATCATGACCTGAGCCTAAATCAAAAGCTGGATGCTCACCCGAGTGAGCCACCCATGTGTCCCAGATTTTCCTTTTTTTAAAGGCTAAATAATATTAGATTGTGTGTATATGCATGTGTGCACACACATATGCCCCCCCTCCCCCAACACACACACATTTTATTTATCCATTCACATATTGCTGGACAGGTAGGTTACTGTAAATAATGCTGCTATGAATAAGGGAGGGCAAGTATCTGAGACAGTGATTTTATTTCCTTCAGATATATGCCCAGAAATAGGAATGTTGGATCATACGGTAGTCCTATTTTAGTTTTTTAAGGAACCTCCATACTGTTTTCCACAGTGGCTACACTAATTTGCATGCCCACCAACAGTGCATAAGGGTTCCCTTTTCTCCACATCCTCACCAATACTTTCTATCTTTTGGCTGTTTGAGGATAGCCATCCTAACAGTTGTGAGGTGGTATCTCATCATGGTTTTGATCTGCAGTTCTATGATGATTAATGAGCTGATCCATCCATTCTCGGCAGCATAGTGCCTGGGCATAGTTTGCCACACGTGAGGCTATGTGGAAAAAAAGGAAAGATAAAAGAATGGAAAGGAAGAAAGGGAGGGAAAACGGAGGGGAAAGAAATGAAGAGAGAGAAAGAAGTGTGTTCACTAAATATTGGTTTTAAAAAAAGAATAAGTTAGGGGTGCCTGGTTGGCTCAGTTGGTTAAGCACCTGCCTTCCGCTCAGGTCATGATCCCAGGATCAGGCTCCTTGCTCGGAGAAGCCTGCTTCTCCCTCTCCCACTCCCCCTGCTTGTGTTCCTGCTCTCGCTGTGTCTCTGTCAAATAAATAAATAAAATCTTAAAAATAAATAAATAAAAAAAGAATAAGTTAGAATCTGGATTCCATTTGGTCAGGTTTTTTTTTTTAAGATTTTATTTATTTATTTATTTTTAAAGATTTTTATTTATTTATTGAGAGAGAATGATAGAGAGAGAGCATGAGAGGGAGGAGGGTCAGAGGAAGAAGCAGACTCCCTGCTGAGCAGGGAGCCCGATGCGGGACTCGATCCTGAGACTCCAGGATCATGACCTGAGCCGAAGGTAGACGCCTAATGATTGAGCCACCCAGGCGCCCCAGGTTTTTTTTTAAGATTTTTTTTTTAAATTTATTTGTCAGAGAGAGCGAGAGATTGAGCACAAGCAGGGGGAGCATCAGGCAGAGGGACAAGTAGACTCCCCACTGAGCAGGGAGCCCGATGTGGGACTCAATCCCAGGACTCTGGGATCATGACCTGAGCCAAAAGCAAACACTGAACCGACTGAGCCACCCAGGTGCCCCTGGTCAGTTCTTGTTTAATTTTAATAACCTTATTAACGACCACATATTTTAATGAAAAACCTGATCAAGAAGTACAGGGGATAACCAGAAAGACTGTGAACCCGGCTTTAGGAAAACTCCCAATAGTCATCTCTGTGAATCTTGGGCTCCCACAGCAAGGGAAGCCACAAGGTCCTACCCTGATAATTATGGTTTATTACGATTATTAACAGCATTCATTCTTCATTCAAAAATATTTGTTGGGAATCTGTTCACCCAAGAATTATGATTCACACCTAGATAAAAAGATGAAAAGCCATCTTTAATTTTGTTTTTAGGGAGTTCAGCATCTGATGCAGATGATTTTCCCATTGTGCATAAGGAGATCCAGAAAATCCACAGTGGGGTGGGGAGAAAGGGGAGGATGAAGAGTCAGGGCTCCTGGTACTTACCCAGCTCAACCAGAGCTTCCTTGCTTTTATGTTTTACATTTTGGACTTTACACGTTTCTGGTGAATAAGTTTTAAAAACCCAAGGACAAATAGATAAAAATAGAATATGTAGTTCAGAGGCACCTGGGTGGCTCAGTCGTTAAGCATCTGCCTTCAGCTCAGGTCATGATCCCAGGGTCCTGGGATGGAGCCCCACATTGGGCTCCCTGCTCCATGGGAAGCCTGCTTCTCCCTCTGCCTGCCACTCCCCCTGCTTGTGTTCCCTCTTTCATGTTCTCTCTCTCTGTCAAATAAATGAAATAGTAAAATCTTTTAAAAAAATAAAAGAATATGTAGTTCAGCATTACACTGTTTATTTCAAGGCCTTCTTTTATATATGTATATGAAATGTGTATGTATCTAAAGGAGCCCTTTAAGGTATCAATCCGTATAATTGGGAGGTGGTAAAAAGCAGAGAAAAAGAGCATGGGCTTTGGACTAGCTAAGCTGACATTTGAATCCTGGCTCCCACCTTTCCCAGCTTTGTGACTGTCTACAAGTCACAACCTTTGTGAGCCTCAGTTTCCTTGTCTCTATTGCTACCTTCACAGGATTATTGTGTTACATGAAATAATGTGGGCAAGACGGGGCACATAGCAGGATAGTAGTCAGCTGTTAAGATCTCATCCTTAGCATAGAAGAAGGGCAGAAGGAAGTCCTAACAGGGCTCCTGGATAGGCCCTTGCACTTCTGGCCTCTAGCCAGCCCACACCAGTCAATTCACGCCACACTAGACTTCCCTCCAAGTCAGACTCAGAGCTCTTGGAGTACTGAATAACTACAAAGTGTGAGAAAACTATCCTGTGTTTGTACACTCTCAGAGACAAGCACCTTTCCACACTGACGCTCTATGGCATGGCAACTGTTTGTAGAAGTTGTAATTAGACTTATTAAATCCCTGGTTGCTCACCAGGTCTCTTGTCACCCTAATTAGGGTACCTAACTGGCTTTGGTTGCCTTAAATGCATATTTATCCTTGTCCACAAGCATAATTATTCTTGGCTTTTTTTTTTTCCTCCCAACATGTATAAGAAGATTAAAAACACACGTTAAAGAAGCTAATTACAGGCAGAAGTTTTATGAAATTTAAATCCTAGAAACTTTGCAAATGATGTTAAAAGCAGTGAAGACTTAAAAGAACTTATCTTGTGTTCACACACATGGCTATTCATAGAATTGTACCTCTCTCCCCCGCTCCCCCTTCTTCACTTTCATCTCTGAAGGTTCCATCCGACACTTTTGTGCAGGGAGTTTTGAAAACCCAAAACTGCCAGTCATACACAGCACACATTAGAGAATAAAAAACATTTCTAGAATGCCAACAGTCCTATGCTCTGGCTCCTGTTCTCCACCAAGCTGCTAGTTCCCTGAGTCAGGTGTTGCCGTACACCCGGGACCATGTGGGTTCACCTCCTAGACAGTCTGTAATATGCAGACCTGAAGCAAGAGGGAGGCTCAAACCTGTCTGACCATCTACTTGACAACAGTCATTACTAGAGGCTTTAATGTTAATACTGATGATATCATGCCTACAGAAGTAGCACACATGAACTGCTCAGCATTTAAATAAAGATAATTATTAGAACTTACTCCAAACCTCTTGGGTGAAAGCCTAGGGAATATTTATGTCATGTGGCAAAGAAGCTCACACTCAAACCAACTGGATTGTCTTAACAAAGGAAGCTCAAAAGTGCAAATCATTTGCAGTAAAAATACTTAGTTTCATCATCACGTTTTCAACAGGCTTCCTAATTAAGCCCTACTTTTCTGGAGATATATAGAAAAGAGGCTTTTCTCTAGAGTATACATGTATCCTTATATATGGGTCAGAGGTACCACTTTAAATTGTACTTTTTATGTTTAGATGAAAGGGGATGGTTATTAAACTCTAAATGAACAATGCTGACAGGAGAAGAGCAACCATAGTGAACTGTATTATCCACTAAAGCTCTAGAATGAATTGAGTTATTAGCCCCTTACTTTCAAGTACATTCTTGAACAGCACTATCCAGTAGAACTTTCTGCAATGATGGAGCTGTTTTGTCTGTGGTCTAATTATGTCTAATACAGTAACCAACAGCCACCTGTGACCACTGAGCACTTGAGATGTGACTAGTGCTACTACCTGAATTTTATTTTAATGTTAATTTTAATAGCCATGGGTGCCTAGTAGCTATAGAATCAGTCACTGCAGCTCTAGATGCATGGGAAAGACTTTAATGACTTTAGTGGTATCTTCTGAAACACTGGCATAACATGAAGTAGACTAATCCTCAAACCAGAATGAAACCTCATTATTTGATGACACATAAACTGAACCAGGCTTTATATAAATATAAGATTTTATTTTATTTTATCTAAAACCTATATATTTTCTAAAATCATTGAGGTGGGAGAAAACTAAAACAAGGGACTGATGAGTCTCTCAGGTTTAGTGGATAATTTTTACTTAGGCTTGGCAGTCTTCCCCATAGGAATAGGGTTTTGACAAATATAATCGGACCTCTTGCAGTTAAGAAAGCACTGCATTTTTTTGGTAGTGTCCTTTCTAAAAATGTTCCTCAGCTGACCAGCACTACTGAACATATCATCAGGCATCCACTGCGCTAAATGATGGAAGGACTTCATATCTAAGCTACTGAAGAAGACTGTGAACTGCTGTGTGCACACTAGAGAACATATTAGCAGAAAACTCTGTCACCTGTTTTCTGTATTTAGGCTCTCTTGTCAGTATGGTCTTACACCTGCCAGACTCTGGCCACTGGCATCTAGGAGACCAGCCCTTCCATCTGACGTAGAAGCAGAGCTCACGCTGTACTTCATTTCTCAGTGGAGAGCACAGATGATCCTAAGATTCTCCACACCGTTGTTACAAATGAAATTTAAAGCTAACATAGAGAGGGCAGGGACATTGAACCTAAAGTTGTTTTTTGTCATAACCTTTTAATGACCTCACACAAAAAACAGAAAGTTCAAGGCTGGTTAGTGAACTTGCATGAAATCAGGTTTAAGGGACAGCTTAGGTTGATTGTTCAGGTAATACCAGCTTCCTAATAGAAAAGGCTCAGTGGGGACACCTGGGTGACTCAGTTGTTAAGCGTCTGCCTTCAGCTCAGGTCATGATCCCAGGGTCCTGGGATTGAGCCCCGCATCGGGCTCCCTGCTCCGTGGGAAGCCTGCTTCTCCCTCTCCCAGTCCCTCTGCTTGTGTTCCCTCTCTCACTGTGTCTCTGTCAAATAAATAAATAAAATCTTAAAAAAAAAAAAGAGGGGCGCCTGGGTGGCTCAGTCGTTAAGCGTCTGCCTTCGGCTCAGGTCATGATCCCAGGGTCCTGGGATCGAGCCCCACATCGGGCTCCCTGCTCCGTGGGAAGCCTGCTTCTCCCTCTCCTACTCCCCCTGCTTGTGTTCCCTCTCTCGCTATGTCTCTCTCTGTCAAATAAATAAATAAAATCTTAAAAATAAAAAATAAAAAAAAGAAAGAAAAAGAAAAGATTCAGTGATTTCTTCCCCCCTTCCAGCATGCCCACAGTGCTGTGCTCCATTCCTTTCCAGCTGTCCTCCAAAATGCCTGTTCCCTGCCTGAGGTGTTGCTGTATCCCCAGGACCCTGTGGTTCACCTCCCAGACAGTCTGTAATGTGTGGTCCTGAGGCAAGAGGCTCAAACCTGCTGACCTCTGTGCCACCAGTGCTCATGTGTTCTACTTAATTCTAGCAACGATCAAAGGCATTATTGGTATCACATTTGGTACCCACATGTGTGAGATGCCTACTATTAGAAGGGTCTATGATGATTGGGGTCTTAAATTTACGTAATGAGTAGAGGTTATTCACTTGCAAATAGAAAAAACTCATTCTGCCTAACTTAATGCCAAGGATTTTGGAGTCTCTTAGGGAGTCAAGAGGGGAACAGAAGAAATCCACTAATGGAAGACCAGAAACCCTTGGGCCTGTTCCTGGGCCTGAACAGCCTGTGAGGGACCTTCTCCATATGGCCAGTTTCAAAGACTCCCAGCTCTGCCTCTCATGTCCAGATGTCCAAGCCCAACTTGGATCAGAGCTCACCCCATCAGCTACAGCTAGGATAGGGATGGATCCAGATTTTGTGGGGACCGAAAACTCATACAATTTGCAGAGCCTTCTTTAAGATAAAGACTCAAGAGACCAAATACAATTGATGTGGAAATGTTGGGATTCAGAGCAAATGGTCAAGAAAGAATTCTTGAAATATCTTCAGTGCAAAAAGCTGGTTTTTTTAAAGCATGGGGACAGGACCTGTGGGCAGAAAGAATTGCACTGGGGTTGTGATGGGTGACTGATTATATACTTTCAAGTTGGGAGGGGGTTAGGGATAGCGTAAGTCTCTAAGGAATTTTGGAAACAAGGTTTCCAGGAACTTGAGGGGGCTAGCTATTGTTGGGAAAATCTCATTTATTTCTGTGTAGTCAAACCTTAGTCATGAGACCCTTCAGATGTGTATCAGTGGGCCATATGCTTGGAGGATGACTGCTGACATATATCTTGGAGGGTAGAGATAAAGGAAGTTTCCAAAGCAATTTTTTTTTTAAGATTTTTATTTATTTATTTATTTGACAGATAGAGACAGCGAGAGAGGGAACACAAGCAGGGGGAATGGGAGAGGGAGAAGCAGGCTTCCTGCTGAGCAGGGAGCCCGATGGGGGGCTCAATCCCAGGACCCTGGGATCATGACCTTGAGCCGAAGGCAGACGCTTAACAACTGAGCCACCCAGGCACCCCTCCAAAGGAATTTTTATATGTTAAAGAAGACTTACAGGATCCTGGCGGGGGGTGGGGGTGGGGTGGGGGGTTGGGGGGGTCAGAATAAGATTGCCTTTTGCCCTTAGCAAAGTATTAACATTGAGGCAGCTGAGTCCCTAGAGGAATGTCATTCTACCTGTTTCAAGGACTTGTCAATGGGCTGTAAATAGTAAGGAAATTTAATTTTTGCTTTTGCCTTTGTTTCCCACATCATAATGAGGGCAGCACTCCCAAGAAAATACAGGCAGAAGAAATCACAAACATCAAGTGTCTTTGGATACTCCCAAGAGAGGAAGTGAGACAGAAGGAAAACTGAAGTGGGAAGAGCCTCTGGTCTTTTTTTTTTTTTAAAGAGTTTATTTATTTATTTGAGAGAGAGAGAATGAGAGAGAGCAGGGGCACCTGGGTGGCTCAGTCGTTAAGCGTCTGCCTTCGGCTCAGGTCATGATCCCAGAGTCCTGGGATCGAGCCCCGCATCGGGCTCCCTGCTCCGCGGGAAGCCTGCTTCTCCCTCTCCCACTCCCCCTGCTTGTGTTCCCTCTCTCGCTGTGTCTCTCTCTATCAAATAAATAAAATCTTTAAAAAAAAAAAAAAAAAAAAGAATGAGAGAGAGCATGAGAGGGAGGAGGGTCAGAGGGAGAAGCAGACTCCCCGCCGAGCAGGGAGCCCGATGCGGGACTCGAGGATCAGGACCTGAGCCGAAGGCAGTAGCTTAACCAACTGAGCCACCCAGGTGCCCAAGCCTCTGGTCTTGAATGATTGTGGCTGAAATGTCTTCCCTTTATGTATTTGATAAAAACATTTGAGCATGTGCACACATTGTTAAGGCCTCTCCTAAGACTTTGGAAGGAACTCATGCAAGTGAGGGGCACTAGAGCTGATTCATCATTAATTTCATTGGAAAGAGCAGTCTTTTTTTTTTTGTAAAGATGGGGCACCCATACTGTAGAAGAGGTCATTTCCTCAAAAAAGGGAAGGTGCTGGGAAGACAAAAGGACAGATGACCTACAGCTTGGTCCTTTCAGTAGTCACCTCCTGCAGCTGCAGTTTCCCCTTTTTTTTTTTTTAGGATTTTAAGTAATCTCTACACCCAAAGTGGGGCTCAAACTCATGCTCCTGAGATCAAAGTCATATGCTCTACCCACTGAGCTAGCCAAGCGCCCCTCAGTTTCCCACTTATCAGGCTTTTGGCCTCAAATCCCCAGGTGATCTCCAAATCTGATGAACTATGCTGGACTTCAAGGGGGCTGTGTTGACCTCTTCTGTCTAGACCAGAGCCAGCCAGAACAGCCTGCAGCCTCCAGCTTTTTATAGACCCCCTCCAGCATCACCTTTGGCTCTCTGAGGTAAAAGGGTTCTTTCTTCTAAGCATGGAGGTGCTTTGGGCTCCTCTCAGACCCACAGGAGAGAAAGAGGATTTTGCAGAGCAGTTCAAAAGGAAAGGGGTCAAACATAGTGAAAGCACACTTAAGATTTTGATTTCATTTTGTGTAAATTTTACCTTAAAAGAAAATTTTTCAGAAAAATAAAATGAAAAATTAAAAGAGTGGGAGAAGGAAAGGGAAGCAAGCAAGTCAAGAAAGGAAGAGGCTGACAGAGCCAGGGAAATCCCCAGAAGGAATTCTCTGTGGGAGCAGGGCTTTCTTTCTTTCCCTCCCTGGCTCTTGGTTTGGCTTGTGCATCCCTGACTCCAACCCTTCTGCAGGGATGGGGAGGTGGTTCGACAGGGAACACTGAGTTTCCACCGGAGCTTAGAATATGAGGATAGTACTGACCTCTTGCAGTAGCTTATGGAAATGTAAATTTGGTTCTTGTTCAGAATATTTATTAGATACTATTATTATTTGTCCCTCCAAATAAAATACACATATAATTGGGAGGACACGACAGTGTTCTTGATGTTATGATTGGCTCTTTGGTTTTTACTTTAAGTTAAACTAATGTATATTGTATAACTACTCCGCCAGGCACCACATGAGTCCTTTTTAAACACATTATCTTATTTTAATTCACAGAATTTTCATCATTTTTATAAATTAAGATACTGAGTCCAGAGTGATAAAGTAACTGGTAAACTCTTATAAAGTAACTTTTTACAAGAGTCTGAAGTTAAACACATGTTTTAACATCAAAGCCAAAATTCCTTTTGTTACATCATGCTGCCCAGTTTATAATTTGGGACTTGCAAGGTTTTTTGTTTTGTTTTGTTTTTTCGAGGGAGGTGGAAGAGGGGCAAAGGGAGAGAGAGAGAAAGGATGTTTTTTTTTTTTTAAGATTTTATTTCTTTATTTGACAGAGACACAGTGAGAGAGGGAACACAAGCAGGGGGAGTGGGAGAGGGAGAAGCAGGCTTCCCGCCAAGCAGGGAGCCTGATGAGAGGCTTAATCCCAGGACCCTGGGACCATGACCTGAGCCGAAGGCAGACGCTTAACGACTGAGCCACCCAGGCACCCCATGGGAGAGAGAGAAAATCTTAAGCAGTCTCCACACCCAGTGCAGACCTGATGTGGGGCTTGATCTTACCACCCTGAGATCATGACCTGAGCTGAAATCAAGAGTTAGATGCTTAATCAGCTGAGCCACCCAGATGCCCCAGGATTTGCAAGTTTTTGTGAGGATTTATGAACAGTCATCAAATCAGTACATGTAACTATAATTTCTTCACAATCTCAATCAAATTATGTAATGAATTAGCAAATGACTTCTTTTCTTTTTCCTTTTTTTTTTTTTTTTTAGCCAAAAAAGAGATTAATGGCTCTGTGTTTTGGAGAGGCAAAGAGCCCAGAAATTTGAATGAATCCTCTCTCAGGTGAGATTTTGTTTGGAGTATGTTTTTAACTTGCTGACCAAAACTTATTTTATACTTCATTTTGCTCATTTTAATGCTTTTTCTCTACTAATGGCTTTGGACTGAGTTTTGTTTATTTCCTATATATTATAGTGAGGAAGATATTTTGGGAGAACTTTCTTCTAAATTCAAATCCAGTTAGTTTAAATAGTAAAGTATAATATTTCTCATATCAATGGAAGGTGTAGATTTCACAATATAAATAAATAATTGACTAAAGTTAAATTAAAAAAACATTTATTGAGTTCTTGTTCCGTGTAGGGCACTATGTTAGGCCCTGTAAGAAACAGTAAGAGTATGAGTAAGGCATAGTTCCTGTCCTTGAGAAGCTGATTCTAACTAGAGTATGTGACATTTGCACAAACACAGATAATACAGAGTACACATGTTAAGTGTCATCAGTGAGTTTGAACAAATTGCCAAAGAGATTTAAAGAGGGGAAAGGTCATATTCAGTTTTGGGGGGAAGTCAAGATGTCAGAATGACAACTGATGAAAAAATAGTGTACATGGAGATGGAGATATTGCAGCTGGAAGGGATAATAAAAACTGTGAGGCAGGGAAAAAATGGAACGTGTATTAGGAAAGGGAAGCAGTCCATGGCGATTTAAAAATAGAACAGGAGGGCGCCTGGCTGGCTCAATCTGTAAAGCATGCAACTCTGGATTTCAGGGTTGTGAGTCCAAGCCCATGTTGGGCATTGAGCTTACATAAAAATAAAATAAATAAAGTAAAATAAAATAAAATAAATAAAGTAAAATAAAATAAAATACATAGAACAATACCAGGTATAAGGTTAGAAAGTAAAACTGGGCCCATACTTGAGACAGTCTTAAAAGTCCAGGTAAAGACTTTATATGTCATTTCATAGGCTGTGAGGGAACTATTGATAAATAATCTTTGTGCTTCAACTGGATGGAAGCAAGGAGAAACCGCAGATTGGTGGGAAGTAATGAGAATCTGAATTGGTCTAGTGGTAAAGGGAATAAAGAAAAAGGGGTGGATGGAAGAGATATCTCAGAAGCAAAATCTGCAAGACTGGCAATGGAACAGGAGAGAGATGGGAGAGGAACCACTGTAGTTTCAAGCTGGGGTTACTGCAAGGTGATGCCTTTCAGAGAAATAAGGATGGCAGGAGGGATGCAAACCCAGGACTGGTTTAGACAGGTTAAGCTTGAGGTACTAGTAGGCCTCAGCTGGTGGGGTTCATCTAGCAGTTAACATTTCGGGCTGGTAGGCAGGACAGAAGTCTGGGTGTAATAAAAAGGAGTTTCCTGGGGTTCTTGGCTGGCTCAGTCAGTAGAACATGCGACTCTTGATCTTGGGGTCATGAATTCAAGCCCCAGGGAGAGGACAGCACTCTCTCTCTCTCTCTGTGTCAAATAAATAAAATCTTTTTATTTATTTTTTAGTTTTTTAATTTATTTTTATTTATTTATTTTATTTTTTTAAAGATTTTATTTATTTATTTGAGACAGAGAGAATGAGAGAGAGCACATGAGAGGCGGGAGGGTCAGAGGGAGAAGCAGACCCCCCGCCGAGCAGGGAGCCCGATGCGGGACTCGATCCCAGGACTCCAGGATCATGACCTGAGCCAAAAGCAGTCGCTTAACCAACTGAGCCACCCAGGCGCCCTATTTTTTAGTTTTTTTTAAAGATTTTATTTATTTTTGCAAGAGAGAGAGAGAGAACAAGCAGGGGGAGCAGCAGAGGCAGAGGGAGAAGCAGGCTCCACCCTAAGCAGGGAGCCCAATGCGGGGCTGGATCCCAGGACCCTGGGATCATGACCTGAGCTGAAGACAGACGCTTAACCGATTGAGCCACCCAGGCGCCCCAAATAAAATCTTTTTTAAAAAGTTTAAAAAAACCTAAAAAAAAAAAAAATCTCTCTGTTCCTGTCAGTGTCCTCAAGGCTTTGGAGGTTCTGATTATACTTGAAGCTGTAACATCAGGAAAACTTAACTGGCTAAAACAGGGTTGAGCAGTAAGTGTTGTGGTTTGCAGTGCAAACCGTAGTTCAGAAAGCACTCTGAGACCCCTTTGTAATGTTGGGAGTTGGGGAGGGACCATCAGCCTGCACCGCTGAATTCCCTCCGCCAGGGTTTCTCAGTAGGGTGCTATTGGCATTCTCTGTGGGACCACTTGTTGTCATGCAGAACTCCTGCCCATTGTGGGACCTGAGCGTCCCTGGCTCTTGTCCACTACATGCCTGTGTCCACTACATGCCTGTAATGCTCCTCATTTATTGTGGCAACAAAAAACCCCACCAGCACACATTTCCACGGGAACCATCCCTGCTAATTCCATCTGTCAACACAAGTTTCTTTGCATTTCCCTGGCCCATGCCCTTTCTCCCTTCTCTCCACAACCCTCTCTCTCACCTTTCCTAGTAGTATCCTTGCTCTCCCTATGAAAGTCTGTGCTTGGGTTTTTAGGGACACCACAGTGTGATAATGTAATCATACAAATTTGAAATGGTTCCTGCTTCAGTGGGATTTCCATTTTAATAGGCATCCAAGCCAGAAGCTCAAGGAAAGAAGCTCTTAGTAGAATTTTGTTCTGTTGAGGTGAAACTGACACACAGTAAACTGCAATAAGTGTACAGTTTGATACATTTTGTCCTATGTGTACACCCATGAAAGCTTCACCATTATTAACATCTTTCCCTCCCTCCCTGCACTATGGCCTGGAAACTTTTTCAAGGCAGTAAGCTGGGGCAGTTGCTAGGTCTCACCTTGTTTATTTCCCACCTCTCTGAGATGACCGGCTTACATTGCCTGATGTCCAGTGTCTTAAAAGCTGTTTTGGTTTTTTTTTTTATACGTTTTCCCAGGCTTTGTTTTTTTTTTCAGGTGAGAGGGCATATCTAGTCCCTATTGCTTCATCCTGGCCTGAAACAGAAAAAAACAAACAAAAACTAGTAGAATTTTAATCTTTACACTAGTATATATGGAAGGGAATTGGGATTGGTTTCAAATCCTTCCTGGAGCCAGTTCCAGAATTTTCATAAAAGAGATTCCATAAAAGAGGGCAGCAAAAGGGAGGGTGTAGTTAGGAAACTCTTTTTCCTTTGGTAGGCATAAACTGTTTTATGTGGTCTATATATTTATTTTTGGAGGCTTGCTGAGGAAGCCTCCAAAATGTGGGAAACTATAGAAGATCTTAGGGACTAAGGGGCAGCAAAGCCCGCCCCCTTCCCAGACTACAGTAATGAAGACCCTGTGAAGCTCAGAAGGACCCCAACTATGCCTACACATATGACTACTATTCTGCCTTTTACAAGAAGATAAAAACCACACATTTTTAGAAACCTTTCTCAACAAAGTTAAATATCCCAAACAAGGTTAGAGAGTCCTTTCAACAGCAGAGCTCATTTCCCCAAGCTCTCCTGCTGTTGGAGGTTAGATTGGCTACGGGGCTTGAACCTGCCTGTCAGGAAGCCAAAATCTGGGATGCTCATTGCTGCTTTTTAAAGAGTCGTTCCTGCTTTGAGATGAGTACACACTCTCAACGTGTGCTGGCTGGGCCATGTGAGGAGACAGCCCAAAGCAGGGTTTGGGAATAAAGGTGACCTGGAATAAGAGCACAGATCCATGTTTTTTTTAAGTCTGGCCTCATGCCAGAATCTCTCAAGGGTTCATGGAAAGTTCAGACTTCTGGACTTCATCCCAGACTACTGAATCCTAAGCTTTAGGTCTGGTACTCAACAGTCTGTTTTTGGTAGCTCCCTAGATGATAATGTTAGCTAGCTACCAAGGTTCAGGAAATCCTGGGCTAAGTAGTCAATTGACTCCTGGATTATTGAGATTCCTGAGTTCTACAACCATAATATATCTATAATCCATCAACTGCTCTCTGTTTTCACTGTCAATCCTCCAGTGCAAGCAACTGTCATCTCTCACCTGGGTTTGCAACACCTCTCACTGCTCTCCCCGTCTTCACTCTTGGTATCTGCTGTGGTTGGAATGTTTGTGCTCCTCCCAAATTCCTATGCTGAAATCCGAACCCCCAAAGGTGATGGTAATGGGAGGTGAGCCTTTGGGTGGTGCTCTAATCTTGAGGGTGAAGGCCTCATGAATGCGATTAGTGCCCTTAGAGAAGAGGCTCCGAAGAGCTCACTAGCCCCTTCCACCGTGAAAAGGCACAGCAGGAAGGAACTGGCCAGGAACCAGGAAGAGGGTCCTCACCATAAGGCAACCACACTAGCACCCTGATCTTAGACTTTACAGCCTCTAGAACTGCGAGGAATACATTTTCTGTTTTTATAAGCTACCCGGTCTGTGGTCAGACGGCTTTGACAGCAGCGCAAACAAGCTAACACCCTGCCTCTCCACCCCTGTCTGAATCCATTATTCACCTTAAAGCCAAAGTGACTTTTCCAAATGTCCCCCCCCCTTTTTTTTTTTGCTTAAAACCTTTCAGTAGTATCCCATTGCCCAGAAAATAAAACTTTTTACACATCTAGACAGTCCTGCAAGACCTGGCCTTTGTTTCTGTCTCCAGCTGCATCTCAAGTCACTTCACCCCTTGCTCACCACACGGGCTAGTGCACCTCAAGCTTTTCCCACCTCTGGGCCTTTTCACTTCCTTTCTCCTCTTTCTCGCTGCTTTTCACATGGCTCACTCTTTCTCATCCTTCAGGTCTTAGCTTAAATGTCCACATCTCAAACAGGTCTTGCCTGATCTGTCTGAAGTATATGACCCTCCAACAGACGCACACAGGTTTTTATCAGAGTACTCTGTTTATGTCATAGCACCATCATAAACAGAATATATAGTTATTACATATCTATAGCTTATTGTCTGTGTTCCCACTAGAATGTAAGCCTCATAAGGGCAGGGACCTAGATATTCTTTTTTTTTTTTAATTTATTTGACACAGAGAGAGAGACAGTGAGAGAGGGAACACAAGCGGGGGGAGTAGGAGAGGGAGAAGCAGGCTTCCTGCTGAGCAGAGAGCCTGATGTGGGGCTCGATCCTAGGACCCTGAGATCATGACCTGAGCCGAAGGCAGATGCTTAACCAACTGAGCCACCAGGTGCCCCGGGACCTAGATATTCTTGCACATGGATATATTTCTAGTGCTTGGCCTAGTGCCTGGCACATCGTAGCTGCTTCGTATTTGTTGAATGATTAATCATGTTCTTTACAACCTAGCCTGGCCTGTATTATATAGGCTGATTTGATCTAAATCCATGAAATAATAAAGCATGTTTTAAAGGAGTTGATGCACTTCCATTGTTTCCCTAAGTGCTGCAACTTCTTTGTTCCCGGAGGAGGGGTCTCTCTGTTGCAGGACACTAAGTAAAACTGCCAACATGGCCTTCGACACTAGAAGTGGCGAGGGAAGGCAATACCACTAACAGCCATCCACATGCTCTCAGACTCAATATTCTTCATTTCACATTTTGCCATATTAATGTCCCAGGTTTTCTAGACCACTCTGATACTCTCCTTGTTTTCTTCCAATTTAGAAACATAGAAGAGGTTTCTAATTAATGTTTGTAGTAGTCATTTTAGGTTATCATGAAGGTCAGAACTCTGTTAGAAGTAGCAGATATCCAACTTAGGTTAAAAGGGGAATTTATTGGAATAACTGGGACCACTCAGGTAATTCAGCACTCATTCAACAGATATATATAGATAGAAATAGACCTAAATACAGACACAAATGTAGATCTACCTACCTACCTGCTTAATCTGGCACACTTTATTTTATTTTATTTTATTTTTTTAAAGATTTATTTATTTATTTGAGAGAGCGAGAATGAGAGAGAGAGAGTACATGAGAGGGGGGAGGGTTAGAGGGAGAAGCAGGCTCCTCGCCGAGCAGGGAGCCTGATGTGGGACTTGATCCCGGGACTCCAGGATCATGACCTGAGCCGAAGGCAGTCGCTTAACCAACTGAGCCACCCAGGCGCCCCCCTGGCACACTTTAATTACTGGGCTCTGTATTCAGTTTTAGATGTGTAATAGCGGGTGAAATCAGCAAAGGATAGAAGCCAAATACTAGAATGCAGGAATGGTAAGAATGAAGTTGACACTGAGGCATAGCTGGAACTGGGGACTTGAATGGACATAGGACTTTGTATCCTCTGATGTTGGTAGATCAGCCTCATTTTTTCTCACTGAATATCATGTCTTTCATGGGGCAACCACCTGTCTTAAATTCACATTTCAACTCCCACCACCAGACAAAGGCTAACTCATGCACTTTCTTGCATCAAATTTAAAAATCCCGGGAAGGTCTCTGATGCTGTAGCTTGACTAAATGACTCACTGATGAAAAATATCCACCCCAGCCAAGAGGTCAGAGACTTTAAAAACACAGCAGCTTCTGTGTGTTCCATGTGTGGAGGGAAGGAGTAGTTTCCAAATAAGGGGGGTCAGGGGGAGCTAGGTCTACTCTCCATCCCGTCGTTTTCTAACACTGTCATCTCCATAATTAAACACATGAGTCAAAAGCGTAAACAAAAGGCAGGCTAGGATAGAAAGCAGTAATTAGAGGACTAAAGAATGGTATCATGTACAGAGCTTTGAAACACCTCTAAGGTGTAAAGTTTCAGGCCTAATTATGAGAAGCTGCAGGTCATAAGAAGGATGCAGTTATCTTGGGACATCAGACTTACATAAGTATGATTACTTTTCAGGGTAATAGTAAACAACAAGTCTTTTAACACCTGAGGGATGGAAAACAGACTAGTGATCTCTGATAATGAGATTCAGTATTTAGGTTTCTCTATCTTTAGTGTAGCTCTTCATCAGTGGATGGTTCCAGGTTCTCATATGCATTTTACAGGAGAAAACCCAAGTAGATATTTCAAGTAGAAATAGCTTATTGTGACCTACTCAAGAGTTCCCTAAAGCCGCAGGAGGGAAAAAAGACTGCCCATTGCTTGCGAGTGGAAAGAAACAGAGAGGAAGGCTGAGGTCAATAGAACACTTTTACAGTGTCGGCACAGAGGAAGATTTACATCAATTTGAGTTCACCTTGAATCATCCATGAGGAAAAGAAATAGTGACAATGCTTTGGCCTCCGTCCAGGTCTGTCAGGCCCATACCCACCAGGGTGGATTCTGATCTGAGTTTACATCTATGTGTAGCCCCTACCAATATCTGGCCAGTGAAAATTTAAAAGTGGATTTTCTAACCATAGTGCATGGCAAGTAGAAGGATGAGCTTTTGGAGAAACTGATCTGTTTAATAAATGGAAGTAGAGCTGACAATCCTAGTGGAATGAGAATGTGCTGTGCTTAATTGTACACCATTAGGAAACCGGAAGGAGGGGGAAACCAGAAGAATGTGAACCTTATGTTATTCTCTAAGGATAGGAAATAGAAGAGGGGAACTGTGCTATTTCTCTCCACGTAGTACATAAGCATGGAGCTCTGCAGCCACACTGGCTGACTGAATCCTGACTGCTTTGGGATCTTTAGCCTTCCTAGGCTTCACTGCTCAGGGGTAGAATGGAGCTCATGACAGCTCCTTTCTCAGAAGTGTGATATGTGGGGCTCGGTCATGCACATGTAAAGTGCTTAAACTCTGTGTGGCACTTAGTCCTTATTAAAACCCTTTGTTATTGCTGATTATCAGTAAGTCAGCCACTGAGCAATAATTTATTCGGCATCCTCAGAATCCCTCATCAAGCCTTGGGATGGAATAATTTTCCTCTTTTCTACTCTCACTAATAACACTACTGCATTTAAAAAATAAAAGTGCTGTTGTGCAATAATTTGGCACAAGGTACCATCTATATTAACTTTCTTTTTTTAATATTAATTTTCTAAGAATTTCTTGCACAATAGGTTGCTGTAGTTCTCTTAGAGGAGCAGTCCTGTGTTTATGTAAATATACTATATGGGTAAGCACATGGACCCAGAACGTTTGGAAACTCAAAAGAAAGGATTCAAGGGCGCCTGGGTGGCTCAGTTGGTTAAGCGACTGCCTTCGGCTCGGGTCATGGTCCCAGGGTCCTGGGATCGAGTCCCGCATTGGGCTCCCTGCTCGGCGGGGAGTCTGCTTCTCCCTCTCGCCCTGCTTGTGTTCCTGCTCTCGCTGTCTCTGTCTCTGTCAAATAAATAAATAAAATCTTTAAAAAAAAAAAAAAAAAAAGAAAGGATTCAAGGCCTCTAAAAACTATTTTTATAATAATCTTCGTCATTCTCAAAACTGGCCCTGAAAACATGACATAGATATATTCTTGTGCACATAATTTGCTCACAGTTTATCATTATTAGTATTCTTTGCTCAGTTATATATTTTTAAAAATATAAAAATACATCTATTGAGCTTTGGGGTAGAACCAATATTTGTTCTTCTCCCGTATCACTCTCTTCCTCTTCCCTCCTCCTTTTCCCCCTTCATGGACCTGTCTGAAAATTTCCATGGGCTCGATACTCAGGAGAACTGCTTTGTTCATTCTATCTGTGAATCTGTTTGTTGGTTTTAGACATTAAAAATATCTCCTCCCATTTTGTCAGCTATTTATTAGCTTTGTCTGTGTGGTATCTTTTACTGAACAGAATTTTAATTTTGCTGTAATAAAATTAATTAAGGTTTTGACTCTGGTCAAGATGGAGTAAGTGTACTTCAACCCATCTCTCCCTCTGAATGCAAGTAAAAATCTTGAACAGAATGCATACGGCAGTTGACTGCCTGATTTAAAAAAAATTCTCCATAGCATTTAAGCAGGATGCAGAGTTAAAAACAGCTATAGATTTTTCTGTAAGATATACTTTAGCTGAGTCACATGTATTTTGGCATATACTGTCATTCAGTTCTTAGTATCCCTGAGTTTCCTTTATTATTTTCAGCAGGTTGATTATGTGTCTGGTGAGGAATTCTTTGAGTTTATCTTTTGGGGATTCACTGAGTTTCTTGCATCTGTAAGTTTATGTGTTTTGCCAAATTTGGAGAGTTTTGGCCATGACTCCTTCAAATATTTTTTCTGCACCATGCTTTTCCTCTTTTCTTTCTGGGACTCTGGAGATATGAATATTATACCTTTCATACTGTCATACAGTCCTTTGAAATTCGGTTCATGTTTTTCTTCAATCTTTACTCTCTATGTTGTTCAGATCAGATAACATCTGTTCATCTATCTTCAAATTCAATGACTCTTTTGTCATTTCTATACTGTTTACTGAGCCCATTCAGTGAATTTTTAAGTTTCTGGTTATTGTAGTGTGTTTTTCCTCCTAAAAGTTCCATGTGGTCCCTTTTTATATCTTCTAAATTGGAATTTGTTTTTTATTTTTCATTTTATTTATTTTTAAGTATGCTCCACACCCAAAGCAGGGCTTGAACTCACAACCCTGAGATCAAGAATTGCATGCTCTGCTGACTGAGCCAGTCAGGTGCCCCCCTTTTTATATCTTCTGTTTCCCTGTTGATACTTTCTATCTTTCCATTTGTTTCAAAGGGGCTCACTCTTATTTATCAGAGCCTGGTTATAATGGTTGCCTTAAAGTCTTTGTCTGAAAATTCCAACATCTTGGTCATCTCAGTTGATATCTGTTCATTGTCTTTTTCCTCATAAGATATGGAGAGTTTCCTGGCTCTTCAAATGTCAAGTAATTTTGGATTGCATCTGGGATATTTTGAATATTATGTTATGTGACTCTGGGTCATATGCCCATGAAGAGTTGGGTACTGGTCTCTGCTAGCCTCTCAGTTATGCTTAGATATCTGAGAACTTTTTTCTGTGTGTGTGTGTTTTTTTTTAATTAATTAACTTATTTGAGAGAGAGAGCGTATGCATGCACAAGTCGGGGGAGGGGCAGAAGGAGAGAGAGAATCCAAAGCAGACTCTACGCTGAGCACGGAGCCCTACATGGGGCTGGATCCCATAACCCTGAGATCCTGACCTGAGCTGAAATCAAGAGTCGGATGCTCAACTAACTGAGCCACCCAGGCACCCCTTTTTTTCTAACTTTGAATACAGAGTTGCTTATATTTCCCAGTTCTACTTTAGAAGAATCTTCATGGGGGAATTTTTTTTTTTTTAAGATTTTATTTATTTATTTGACAGAGAGAGAGAGAGAGACCTCAAGCAGGGGAACGGCAGGCAGAGGGAGAGTGAGAAGTAGGTTCCCCGCTGAGCAAGAAGTTGGATGTAGGACTCGATCCAGAGACCCTGGGATCATGACCTGAGCTGAAGGCAGATACTTAACCAAATGAGCCACTCAGGTGCCTCTTCATAGGGGAGTTTTTTATTCAAGAGAGCTCAAACTCTGGATCTTGAGATCTAGGTCTATAGGACTTCTTATAGAAGAATCATTGTTCTCTATTGTTCTTCTTGTTTCTTATTTTTAGCATATTAATCTGACATCTATTTCAATGTGATAGGTTTATAGCTCTCTGTGAAAACTAAACTCCATTTCATATTCATTTAACTTCTTTCTTATCCTTTTTAAGAATTTCTTAAATCAAATACCCGTTTTTTCTAATTTACCATTTTTCTTCATTTATTTTATTTTATTTTATTATTATTATTTTTTAAAGATTTTATTTATTTATTTGAGAGAGAGAGAATGAGAGAGAGCACATGAGAGGGGGGAGGGCCAGAGGGAGAAGCAGACTCCCTGCCGAGCAGGGAGCCCGATGCGGGACTCGATCCAGGGACTCCAGGATCATGACCTGAGCCGAAGGCAGTCGCTTAACCAACTGAGCCACCCAGGCGCCCTCTTCATTTCTTGATAGAGTATCAATATGCTAGCATATGTGTACTTCTTACTCTTTTTTTTTTTTTTAAGATTTTATTTATTTATTTGAGAGAGAGACACAGTGAGAGAAGGAACACAGGAAGGGGAAGTGGAAGAGGGAGAAGCAGGCTTCCCGCGGAGCAGGGAGCCCAATGCAGGGCTCGATCCCAGGACCCTGGGATCATGACCTGAGCCAAAGGCAGATGCTTAACGACTGAGCCACCCATGTGCCCCTGTGGACTTCTTATTCTTAGCTGAACTTGAGCCTAATAGGTTTTTGTGAAGCTGTTCCATTTTGCCTGTTGCTTTTTGGACTGTGACCCAACATTTTCAGTCTCAAGGAGTTTATCTGTCTTTGATGCAGAGGGAAAAAGGAAGAAAAAGTGATTTGTGCATACTTCTGATTTTGGAGTTCTCTTTCCTATTCTCTCATCTCTTCCTCTAATGTGGCTGGGCTCTCCCTAGAGATACACGATCAGCTCATTAGAAAAACTCTTGACTTTTAGCAACTTAGTTCTATAAATATGAAGCTGACATGTGTGCAAATTCAAGGCTCTAGAACTCTTGCTTAGTAACAAACTACTTTTTAATCAGACTAGTAAAGATGGGTATTAACTGAATTTCAAATGGAGAATACAGTTTAGTTTTATGAGTTGGGTTGCTTATCTCTTGAAGCTATAATTTCCATGGTATTTTCATTTATGCTGCCAAAAAGGTAATCCTTTTTAGAAATCCTTTTTAACTCTCCAAAATAATAGATTTTTCATATAAATGAATAACTGTCACTTCAAGTGAGATTTTCTGTAACTACCTAAAACCATTTTGCTGAACTTTTATATGAAACATAGATTGTGCCTAAAATGAACATTTTAACATAATTTTATAACATTATGTAGCACAATCTACATACTGGTTATTTAACGCTCTTCAATTTCCATAGAGAAAATTTTAGAATTATATTACCTGAAGGAATAAAGAAAAATTATCTCTTTGAAAAGAGGATTGCAGTATATATATCTTCCATTTCTGAGCTGGACATATTCATTTACCTGAAAATCCTTAGTGTGAGCATCTTATATTCTTAGACACTTGGATAATACTGTTACATAATGCTAGAATCCTACGAAAAAATAGGGTAAGGTAAGATAATTACTGAGCAGCATTTAGGGGTTGTGGGTTATATAGTAATTTGTTAAGTTGTGTGTTTAAAATCTGGCCATGCCATGTGCCGATCCACAGGGCAAGAAGGGTGCAGGAAGGAGGGGGTGCTCTTAAACTTTCCTTTCCAGATCACACTCCGGGACCACAATGCCAGTATGCATATCCTTAAGCCTGAGGGTTTGGCAAGGGGTGGCTGTTTAAGAGGGAGGGAACTTGAATGAGCAAACTGAGGTGGCCACTTTATAGGTGTGTGTGTGTGTGTGCGCACATGCACCTGCAACATTGGGGGTGGAAGGAGCTGAGGGTTGGAACTCAACACAGTTCATAATACTGGATAGATAATGAATGGATGTTATACGTGTTTAAAATTAATTTAAGGAGTAATAAAAACAAAGTGGCTATCCACTTTCAAGAAGGTTCCAGTCTTATAAGGGAGACAGCATATTTTACTATAAAACAATAAACCAGCAATTCAAGGCAACATAGGATTGTATTAATCGCTAGCACCTATTGAGTGCTTCCAGTGTTATAAACACATTGCATATATTTTCTTATTTAATCCTCACAGAAACTTTTTTTTTAAAGATTTTATTTATTTATTTGACAGAGATAGAGACAGTGAGAGAACACAAGCAGGCGGAGTGGGGGAGGGAGAAGCAGGCCTCCCGCTGAGCAGGGAGCCCGATGCGGGGCTCGATCCCAGGACCCTGGGATCATGACCTGAGCCAAAGGCAGACGCTGAACGACTGAGCCACCCACGCACCCCATCCTCACAGAAACTTATTGGGATTGGTGCTGTTATTGGTTCCTATTTTAAAATTAGGAGATTGAAGTTGAGGTCAACCAAAGTCACATAACCACTGAGTGGAAGAGCCAGGATTGGACCTTGGACCTCATCATGACCCTACAGCTTCTTAGCCTCTCCCACTTGCTTCCTCATAAAGCAGACTTAGAGAAACGGTCGTGGTAAGGTGGAGAGCAGGGAAGGTGAGGGTGGAACACAGGATTGATCCTGAAAAACGGTGCTGATGCTATTGGAATGACACTGGAAAATCAGAGGAGTATTAGCAAGACATGAATTCAAGAAAACACCATTAAAAAAAAAAAATTTCACTTCCTATCTCCATATGAATAGTCTTTTCTTTACAGGATCCATTTGAAATGCACAATGAAAGAAGAGTCAGGTTTCAAAAGCAGAATGAAAAGTTCTTTCATTGGAAATCCTGGGGTTCTGTGAAGGACAGGCACAAAACTTTAGATATAGAAAGTGCTTTAAATGACATTGGGTACAGTTTTATTTCTGAAAGCAGGAAAATATAATGAAGAATTGTACCATACCTCCACTAGGTCAGTGGGTAAGCAAGTGAGATTAAATCACTCCCTTCTCTTGATAAGCATTCTTTTTATTTGAAAACATTTATTGACTTTCAGAGTCTTAAATTGCTGCAACTGGGCCACCGGACTCTCCTTGTTCCTCACTGTTAAATTCTGAATATTATGTTTACCACTAACTCCTACCTGACAGGTACCGCCAAGAAAGCAGCACACCATCCAAGGGCTCAAGCTTCCGTCCTCCTTCAGACCTCAAGAAGCTGTCTCTTCATGGCCAAAGTGCCTTTCGACCCTTACCGACCACGTCAACCACTGCAAAGGCTGTCAGTGTGCCATCTTGCACAACCAACACAAAAGAACCCAAGGGACTTCCAGATCACAAAGGTTCTCTAAGTGAAATCCCTTTCGAGTGCAATGGGAACGGAAATGAGTTTTACTTAGGAAATTCCTCCCTGGCCTCCCCTTTACAGAACAACCCAAACCTAGAGAAAAAGGCATCGGAACTTCATTTGTACATTATTTCCACAACGTCATCAATATTTCTGCACTTGAAAAGTTCATGGAACAATTATATTATAGTAAGTGCTCTCATTAGTTAACTTTGGCTGGAGTGATTTTTTTTAAAGATTTATTTATTTTAGAGAGAGAGAGTGTGAGCAAGGTGAGGGGCAGAGGGAGAGAGAATCCTGAAGCAGGCTCCCCGCTCAGCGGGGAGCCCATCCACATGATCACGACCTGAGCTGAAACCAAGAGTGGCCTCTTAACCAACTGTGCCCCCTCAGGAGCCCCTGGCTGGAGTATTTCTTAAAGCAAACATGCTTTTCCTGCTTCCCCAGATTTCCATTTTGGAAATTTAGCCTTGGAATTTAATAATATGAAAGACAAACACACTGGACAATTAAGGATTTCGTATTATTCAGGCTAAGGAAAATGCTCATTAATGAGGAGTGTCTTAAAGAAAAGGAGATCAACCAGGGGTTCTTCAGAGGTGGGTAAATAAGGAAGTCTCCCGGGAATGCTGGAGAAGGAGGGAGAAGGTCTTATCTTGGAATATTTGTGAGCAGGGTGGTCTTTTTCTGTTGGCTGGGGTGATTTCTTAGCAATTTCTTTCAGAGCACAGAGCTCACATAAAGTTCAACACTGTCAATATGTCTCTATTTCTTAGCTGCACTATTGAAAGTAGGTTAATGGGATTCACTGTTACAGGAGCAGGTAATTTTATAGGGATTACCTAGTCTAAGCACCTTATTTTATAAATGAGGAAAGTGAATATTTTAGGTGACTTAAGAGTATATAGTGGGTTTAAGGGCAGAGTCGGAACTTTCATTTAGGGAATCTTTTTATTATACCAGGATCAGTTTTAAAATAAGTAATTTATTAACTGAATAATATGATCCTTTTCAATTATCTTCAATGATATGTAATTTTTATTAATGATCTTCCAACACAATAATATTAAAGAAATATGAAAGGCTCCATTCAGAAGAAGCAAGGGAAGCAGGAGGTTTTATAAATGGCTAAAACTGAAAGATTTCAAGGCAACTCTTCAGTTGTTTCTCATACACAGTTCAGAATGGTTAATGTTTAAATTAAATGTCTAATGTTCAAAATTTCTCCTTAAATTTTTATTTTATTTTAAATTTTTTTAAAGATTTTATTTATTTTTAAGTAATCTCTACACCCAACGTGGGGCTTGAATTTACAACCCTGAGATCAAGAGTCCCATGCTCCACCGACTGAGCCAGCCAGGCACTCCTAAATTTTTAAACAGTGTTTTCCAAATTAAAAATGTAAACAAGTAATAAATAGAGGGGAAACCCTGGTCTATTAAAAGGAGGCCATATATGTTCTAATAGGAAACCCAAAACTTAATCTATCTAAATATTTCAAAATGACTGTTTATGTTTCCCTGACTTGACTAACTCCCAGTTTTAGTACTACTTTTAATTTTTTACTTATTTTATTATTATTACTATTTTTAATAAGATGGTTGAGGTTTATTGGTGTAATGATAGTGAATCAAATAGATTAATTATAACATTTATTTTCATTTTAAAAAAATTATTATTTTTTTAAATTTAAATTTTAGGTATTTAACATACAGTGCAGTATTGGTTTCTGGAGTAGAATTCAGTGGTTTAGCCCTTACATACAACACCCAGTGCTCATCATGACAAGTGTAGTACTTACTACTTTTTAACTCTGCAGCAGAGGCATGGTTGGGGCAAGTCAGATGGGCAAACTCATAGCCCTTCTGATAATAAAAGCAATAACAATAACTGACATGTATTGTTATTAATAGGTAGGATCTGCTTTGATGCTTTCTGTATATTAACTCATTTAATCTGCAAAACAACCCCAGGAGGTAGGACTGTTATTCTCATTTCATAGATGAGGAAATTAAGGCACTGAGAAATTAAATGATATATGCAAGGTTGCACAACTTGCATGGAGCTGAGATTTGAACCTAAGTAGTCTGATTTTTTCCACTGAAATAAATGTGGGTGGAAGGGGGTTATTTTTGAGTTGGTAGATACTATCATTAAAAAATAATGTTCTGGGCGCCTTGGTGGCTCAGTTGGTTAAGTGTCCGACTCTTGATTTTGGCTCAGGTCATGATCTCAGCATTGTGAGATTGAGCTCCGCCTCGGGCTCTGCACTGGGCGTGGCGTCTGCTTAAGATTCTCTCTCTCCCTCTTCCTCTGCCCCTCTCCCCCTTAAAAAATAATAATGTTCTATCCCTTGAAAGATGGAAAATGGGTAAGCAAATATTTCATACATAAATGATGAATCAAGTTAGCCTTCATTCTAGTAAGAATAAGATATTAATTCAATATAAACATGTAAAAAGTTGTGACTTTTGTGACACTGTTTACTTCTTTCATCATGTTGATCACTTTGGTTATTCTTGGTGATGCCTTCATAAGTTTTAGGAAATTAAAAAAAAAATAATCTCCTAAATCAGTCAGACTTATCTTGGCTAACTGATCTCTTCTGCTTTGAGATCCAGAATCCTCATTCATGTTGAGATAGGGAAATGCTACCGGGAAAAAAGAATGGACATTTTAACTCTCTCTATATTTTCAGGTAAACCTAAACCATCCAGTGAGAAATTAGCACTCATTCTGATTTTAAGGATTTCCAAAGAGCTGAATCTCATTCAGTAACCCATTTTATCTGTAACTTTCATCAACAATAATTACATCTGAGTTCTTTAAGCATCTCAAATTCTACAAAAACAATATATGGCAATTCTTTGCCCTTCATATGTTGTGAAGATAGGTGCTAGAAAGCTAAGTAACTAAGGAGTATCCCCAAATTAAAATTCTAGATTTAAGGGGCGCCTGGGTGGCTCAGTCATTAAGCGTCTGCCTTCGGCTCTGGTCATGATCCCAGGGTCCTGGGATTGAGCCCCGCATCGGGCTCCCTGCTCAGCGGGAGGCCTGCTTCTCTCTCTCCCACTCCCTCTGCTTATGTTCCCTTCTTACGTTCTCTCTGTCAAATAAATAAAATAAAATCTTTAAAAAAAAAATTCTAGATTTAAAGTAAACATAAACATTTTTTTTTTTTTTTAAGTAGGTTCACTCGGGGCTTGACCTCACAACCCTGACATCAAGACCTGAAGTGAGGGGCACCTGGGTGGCTCAGTCATTAAGCATCTGCCTTCCGCTCAGGTCATGGTCCCAGGGTCCTGGCATGGAGTCCCGCATCGGGCTCCCTGCTCAGCAGGAAGCCTGCTTCTACCTCTCCCACTCCCCCTGCTTGTGTTCCTTCTCTCTCTGTGTCTCTCTCTGTTAAATAAATAAAATCTTAAAAAAAAAAAAAAGAGACCTGAGCTGAGAGCTCAGATGCTTAATTGACTGTGCCACCCAGGCACCCCAGTAAATATAAATATTTAGAGAGAAGCTGTCTTTTTTTTTAACTTAAAACAATGACAGAAGTAGTAAGAACAGGGGCATCTGACTGGTTCAGCTGGTAGAGCATGCAACTCTTGATCTTGGGGTCATGAGTTTGAGCCCCATGCTGGGTGTAGAGCTTACTTTAATTGGATGTTGGATGTTGGATGTTGGTTGAACATCCAACTCTTGATCTCAGCTCGGGTCTTGATCTCAGGATCATGAGTTCAAGCCCTGGGCTGGGCTCCACGTTGGCATGGAGCCTACTTAAAAAAACAAACAAACAGATTGTAAAAAACAAAAGTTGTGAGAAAAAGCACATATTTCCCCCCTGCCCACCCACCCATCATCCTGCTCTGATATTAAGAATAAGACAGGGGTAAATTCGTCTGGAGTTGTAAATCAGCAACATTTCAGAAATTCTTTCTGACCTGTTAGGCCTCAGCATAAAATAAAAGATTCTTTAGAGAACTTGTTGAACACTGACCCATTTTTTGGGGGGGACCCAGAATGAATGGAAAATGGCAACACTAAAGATTTAAGGGAAAACTAACCCTATTGATAGGGGAATAGTTAACAAAACTATTATATAATCTATACTATGGAATACCACGTAATCATTAAAATGATAGAAGTAAACCTATATACACAGACATGGAAAACTGTCCACCATATATTAAGTGGGAAAAAAAGTCCCAGATTAATATATGTGATGCAATTTAGCTAGTATTAAATATGTATTATAAAAATATCATCTAATATGTATATATTATAGATGTATGTTATAAATAATATGTTTTTATATGCCTAAAAGGATATAAACCATACTGCTAATAATATAGTAAGGTACTTTGTTGTTATTGTTATTTTTGATTCCAGTATAATTAACATACAGTATTATATTGGTTTCAGGGGTATAGTAAGGCACTTTTGACTAGTGGGATGGGATGGGGAGGGAGAGACTTTTATCTTTTAGTTTATGCATTTTTGTACTGTTTGATTTTGATAGATAATTTTACTTTATAATGAGCAAATGTCATGTTTAAAACTTTTTAAAAACTATATAAGGAAAAACAATGCCCTGTGGTATTATTTACATAATCAAATCATGTACTATAGCAGGAATTAAGGAATAGATATATGATATTGACTAAAAGCAGGAGAAATTTATTTTCAGTAAACAGAAATTCTAACTATTCCCATCTTTTTTTCCTCTTTCAGAAAGCTACTCTTTTACAAGATCCCCTATATGTTAGTGAGCTCAGTCCTGCTATTGGAAGTCAAAAGCCATATAGGTAAGGAGTGATGATATGCCAGAGCTGCATGGGGGACTGTTCTCTCCTCTTTGCCTCTCCTAACTCCACGTGTTGCTGCCCATCACATTTATACCTCTACTTCCACTCTTTGCCTTGAATTTTAGGTCTGCAAACATAATTACCCACTGGACATCACCTCTCATAGGTCTTACAAGAACCTTAAAGTCAGCATATTCAAAAGAGAACTCAGCATCTTCCTTCTGGGACCTGAACTTCCTCTTGTGTTTCCTAACACAGGGCTTGCTGTCCTTATCCCCACAACACCTAAGCCAGAGTCCCGAATGTCATCTTTACCTTCTCTCTCCCCTTTACCACCTCCCACCCCCACAGCCAGTCAATCACCACAGGATTCATTGTTTTTCTCTAATATATTTGGATAATATCTACTTCTTTCCACTGTCACATGCTCAGCCCAATTCCCTTTGTTCTGAGCTCCTACAGTATTTTCCTACCTGGCCTCTACCTTCACTCTTGACCCTCTCTAACCCACTCTCCATAACCAAAGAAATCTTTTGGGAGCACAAATCTGATCATGTAACTCCCTGCCTTAAAGCCTTTGAATGGCTCCCCATTGTCCTTAGGAGAAGGTCTAAACTCTACAATAGCTTATAAAGATCTTCCTGATGTCTCTTTTCATTTTTCCATCTTCAGCTCTTGTGTCCCCTCAACTCCTGCCCTAAGCTGCTGATCCAAATGATCTTGCAGTTCTCAGAAAGCTCCCTGTTTGGTTTTTTTGTTTGCTTTTTCCTCTATTCTGGAACCCTACTCTCTACTCTTCTTCTTCATGAATGACTTCAACTCATCAAGTCTTAGCTTAATATCCCTTTCTCTAAAAATCATTTCTCAAAGCTTCAATAAGAGGGGCCCCTGAGGGGCACCTGGGTGGCTCAGTCGGTTATGCATCTGCCTCAGGATGGTCTCAGGGTCCTGGGATCGAGCACCCCATCAGGCTCCCTGCTCAGGGGGGAGCCCGCTTCTCCCTCTTCTTCTGCCTGCCACTACCCTTGCGTGTGCTCTCTCTAATAAATAAATAAAATCTTTAAAAAAATTTTTTTAAACAGATGGGCCCCTCCATAACATCCTGTGCTTCCATCTTGTAGCATTTAACAGTCTCTCTTATGATTGCTTGTTTGATTACGTGCTGCCCTATTATTATACACTATGCTCCTTAAGGGCCAGGACTGTACCTTGGTCACTGGCACATAGTAGGCTGCCTTTATAGAATGAATGAATAAATTGTTAAAACAATTAAACCTGAATCTGACTTAAAAGTGTGGGCATGTTAGCACTGAAAAGGAATGAGGTCTTGACACGTGTGACAACATGGATGAACCTTGAGGAAATTACACTAAGTGAAATAAGCCAGACATAAAAGGACAAATATTGTATGACTCCACTTATTTGAGGCATTGAGAATAAGCAAATTCATAGAAACAGAAAATAAAATAGAGGTTACTAGGGGCTGAGGGGAGAGGGGTATGGGGACCTACAGTTAATCAGTATAGAGTTTCTGTTTGGGAAGATGAAAAAGTTCTGGAAATGGAGAGTAGTGATGGTTGCACAACATTCTGAATGCACTTAAGACCACTGAATTGTATACCTAAAAATGGTTACAGTGGTAAATTTTATATTATGTATATTTTATTTCAATTTTAAAACAGGTAGGGGTGTGTATGTGTGTGTGTAAGTAAGGGAATAGATAAAACAAGATTGGAAAAATGTTAAAGATTATTGGATCTAGGTGATAGATATATGCTGTTTCTTTTCAATTTTCTCCATTTTTGTGTATGTTTAAAAATTTCCATAATAAAAGTTTGTAAAAGGCTTAAGAAACATAATAAGCAAATATAACAAGTATCTGATTTATATCTTGATTTTAACAAACCAGAAGTAAAAAGACATTTTTAAGACAATAGAGGACATTTGAGTATGGACTGGGTATTAGCCAATACCAAAGAATTATTGATAATTTTGTTGGATGTGATAATGATTATTTTGTAAGAAAATGTTTGTTTTATTTTGAGATATGTTCTGAGGTATGTAGGGGTTAAATAACAATGTTTGTGATTTCTTTTTTTAAAAGATGGTAATACAGATAGCTTAGAATTTCTACATGTTTTAAAAATAGAATTTCCATATATTTTCATATGTTTACTTTACAAAAGTATCAGTTTTAATTTTAGTGCTTATTTAAAGTGATTTTAAAACTAATTGGATAATAAAATAGGCTTTAACTTTGTATATGCGTGACTTGAAATTTGTCCTTGAAAGTCAGAAGGAGAGTTCTACCACTATCTTGACTCAGGAAAAGCATATTTCTTGCAAAGTTAATTCCTGAAGGCAACATATTTAAAATGCAGTAATTTAAAATGCACTGTGAGGAATGTAGTAATATGTATAAGATATACAAGACAGTTCTCTGCCTGCAAGGTACCGTCAGTTTAAAGGGAGTAAATACTCTTTGGGTTTTCAAATTAGAACTCTGTCACAAATGTGAGCTCTGTAACCTCACACGGATGCATAGGGACCACTGTGAATATATACACAGTGCTTTTGAGATAATCTATGATAAGCCTTTTCTAGCTTTAAAGCATTATACAAATGTATTATTTATATAAAATATCCTGAAAATGAAAAAATACAGGAAATCCAGAAAAATGAAAAATACAGGAAAAGCAGAGCTCATCATTAGATCAAGAATCCTTCTTGCCACACCTTTTGGGTGAATTTATGTTTTCTAGCTGATGAAAATATAAAATATCTGTTAAAATTAATGAAAAATTTACCCTTATTCTGAAATTGAATAATGGAGTCTTCTGGCAGTAGACTTTTTATTATTTAAATTAGTCAAAGTTTATCATCTATGTAAAGACAAATATTCTCTGAATGGTCAAAGAAACTGCGACTATATAGAAATATAGACTCCTGAATCTTATATTTATGATGTATATGAGACCTCAATTCATATATGAATTTATTTTTATTTACTTATTTTATTTTTTAAGATTTTATTTATTTATTTGAGAGAGAGATTGAGAGAGAGAGCACATGAGAGGGGGGAGGGTCAGAGGGAGAAGCAAGACTCCCTGCTGAGTAGGGAGCCCGATGCGGGACTCAATCCCGGGACTCCAGGATCATGACCTGAGCCGAAGGCAGTTGCTTAACCAACTGAGCCACCCAGGCGCCCTATGAATTGATTTTTAGTATAAGGAGATTAGTGTGCTTTTTCTTACGAAATTTGGTTATTTATTAAAAGATTTTTTTTATTTACTTGAGAGAGAGACAGAGAGCGAGAAGAGAGGCAGAGAGACAAGCAGACTCCGCTGAGCACAGAGCCCACCACAAGGCTCCATCCCTGGACCCTGAGACTTGACCTAACCGAAGTCAGACGCTTAACCGACTGAGCCACTCAGACACCCCTGTTTTGGTTTTTTTGAAAGAAAAGTTTGGTATTACAGTCTGTTATCATAGGTTCCACAAGATAAAAACTGTTTCTATATGGATTGCAGCAAATTGCTGACTAATGGGAAAAATAGGAAAGTCAATTTGAAAGTAATTCTGCTGGTATTCTTTCCAAACTTGTGCTTTTCTAAGCTCATCAGTTTGTGAAAACTACATTCCTGCTATTTTTGCAGTTCTCAGAGAATAGAGGAATTTTATAGTTATTTTTTAAATGAAATGTAATTGTAATTAGAAGTGGATGTATAGGGAAGTGGGATCTCAAAGCTCATTCCTATTTTATACCATTTATTAAATACTTACAGACTAAAGTATCAAAACAATGGGATAGGTACTATAATCCTCTCCATTTTACAGATGAGGAAATTGAGGCACAGAGAGACTAGGTAACTTGCCCATGGTAATTACTCAGCTGAATAGAGGGAGATCTAGAACTCTGATCAGCCTGTCTGACCCCCGTGTTTATAATCGTGTTCTTCTGCCTCTGTGACTTTTTTTTTTTTAAGATTTTGTTTATTTATTTGAGAAAGAGAGCACACATGAGTTGGGGGAGGGGCAGAGAGAGAGAGGGGGAGAAGCAGGCTCCCGCTTCAGCAGGGAGCCCGATGTGGGGGCCGATCTCAGGACCCTGGGATCATGACCTGAGCTGAAGGTAGATGATAAACCAACTGAACCACCCACTCAGTCGTTAAGTGTCTGCCTTTGGCTCAGGTCATGATCCCAGGGTCCTGGAATCGAGCCCTGCATCAGGCTCCCTGCTTGGCGCGAAGCCTGCTTCTCTCTCTCCCACTCCCCCTGATTGTGTTCCCTCTCTTGCCGTGTCTCTCTCTGTCAAATAAATAAATAAATAAATCTTAAAAAAAAAAAACCACAACAAAAAACAACTGAGCCACCCAGGCACCCCCTGCCTCTGTGACTTCTATCACTGAATTCTTGTTTTTTTAAATATTTTATTTATTTATTTGTCAGAAAGAGAGAGCATAAGCAGGGCGAGGCGTCTCTATCACTGAATTCTTGATGATCATTTCTCTTTCAGGGTCTCCACTAGAAAAGAACTGTTTTTTGGGGAAGTCTCCACTAGAAAAGAGACTGTTTTTGGGGGAAGTTAATAAGGGCGGCTCATTGGGATACCTGGGTGGCTCAGTCAGTTAAGCGTCTGCCTTCGGCTCAGGTCATGACCCCAGGGTCCTTGGATTGAGTCCCATGTCAGGCTCCTTGGTCAGTGGGGAGCCTGCTTCTCTCTCTGCCTGACGCTCCCGCTGCTTGTGCTCTCTCTTTCTCTGACAAATAAATAAATAAAATCTTTTTTAAAAAAATAAAAGAGCCTCATTGACTGGATAGAGAAGATCGCAGATTAAAAAAAAAAAAAAAATGGGGGAGGTAGTGGGCAAGAGCCAAGATTCCATGTAGTAGTATTGGGATAAATGGTTGGTATCAAGATTTATGGAGTAGGTGGTAAAAATATATATATATATATTTTGACAGAGAGAGAGACAGCGAGAGAGGGAACACAAGCAGGGGGAGTGGGAGAGGGAGAAGCAGGCTTCCCGCGGAGCAGGGAGCCTGATGCAGGGCTCGATCCCAGGACACTGGGATCATGACCTGAGCTGAAGGCAGATGCTTAATGACTGAGCCACCCAGGCGCCCCCCCCTTTTTATTTTAAATATTAAAAATATTTTTAATTCAAGTCAGAAATTCTAGGAAGTTTCCATCAACCTACACAGAACATGAAATGCCTCTCCTAACATTACTTTGCACCCTTCTTTTCTTTCTTTTTCTTTTTTTTTAAAGATTTTATTTATTTATTTGAGAGAGAAAGAATGAGACAGAGAGAGAGCATGAGGGGGGGAGGGTCAGAGGAAGAAGCAGACTCCCCACTGAGCAGGGCACTGGATGTGGGACTCGATCCCGGGACTCCAGGATCATGACCTGAGCTGAAGGCAGTCTCTTAACCAACTGAGCCACCCAGGTGCCCCTCCACTTACTTTAAAGTAAGCTCCAGTAAGCTCCCAACGTGGGGCTTGAACTCATGACCCTGAGATCAAGAGTCACACACTCTACTGACTGAGCCAGCCAGTATGAACTTGGACAGGTCACTTAACCTCTCTATCATCCTATAAATGCAACAGTAATTCCCAGTTCTGCCCTCTTAGTGGGACTGAATGAGCTAGTCCATGAAAAGTGCCCAGGACAGGTACACAAATCACGACAACAGGGCAAAATAGGATTAGTGTGATATATAAGTGTGGAAAAAGTGCTATGGGAGAGGTTCCCCATTCATGGTGGAACTAGGGGAAGGTTTAAGGGGAAGGTGTTCCTCTTTTCAGCAAAGCCAGCTTTTCCTGAACTGTGGAACACACATGGGTCAGTGACAAGAGATGAAGGCATTTGGTACTCTGACATGGCAGGAAATAACTTCGAATTCCATAGTGGAAAAGTGATTCCTTTTCCAACTAGTCCAATCTCATTAGGGAGAACCTCTCAGCTTGGTGCCAAAAATGGCAGCTCTCTAACACGTGCTCATCTGCCTTTCTGTCAAAGAGAGGGAGGCCTTAGGCTTGGAATGTGGTGCATCAACTTAGAACTTGTGATGCTTTCATGCTATTTTTACAGTTACCTGCTATTTATGGCACATGATACTGGTTCTCCCTGTAAAGTAGTGATACAAAGTTTTCTTTATAAATAAACTTCTTGGGGCGCCTGGGTGGCTCAGTTGCTTAGGTGTCCGACTCTTGGTTTCAGCTCCAGTCATGATCTCAAGGTCATGAGATCAAGCCCCTGGTTGGGCTCTGTGCTCAGCGTGGAGTCTGCTTGAGATTCTCTCCCTCTCTCTGTCCCTCCCTCTGCTCCCATGTGTGTGTGCATGTGCTTGTTCCCTCTCTCAAATAAATAAAATCTTACATAAATAAACTTCTCTACACACACACACAAAGTGAGTTGATTTAAAGAAAAAATATGAAGCAAATAATATTACGTATGGTTCATTCAGTATGGTAAATGGTATGTGGACAAACCGTGGGCTAGGGAATGAAAGAGGGACAACAGTTTCTGAGGGACACTGAGAGTATTCCTGATGTGCTGGATACCACTTGAGTAAAGGGGCATGGGGAAAAGTATGTCTGGAGAGTAATAAAAAGTTCAATCTGGGGAAAGCAAGGTTCATTACTAATGAGTAATAAAGCTAGAAGCACAAAACTATATTAAAATTCCATTAGTAACAAAGTTTTACAAACCTGTCAATAATCGTTGATATTCCTCAACTGCTGTTTACCATTTTTCACATGGAAATTTTTTTCTTGTGTTTCTGCAGATCTGAGGAGAAAATTAAGCACTTCAGTCAACTTAAATCTGAACTTTTTCTTAAAGACAATACTTTGAGGAAGATATTTTGCTTAATTACGGAACTTAAAGTAGCAGCCCAGAAAAACTTCATTCTGAAACGGCTTTTCTGGAAAGTAGGTGTTTTGTTTTATTTTTAATCTTTGAAACTTGTTCCACCTGTTTATCCAATGCAGTATAATCAAGCACAAAGTAAAATACAAATAAATGTATTGTATTCAGAGCTGTATTTTATTTTATTTTAGAGGGAAAGAGAGAGAGCGCATGTGGGGGTAGGGAGGAGCGCAGAGGGAGAGGGAGAGAGAGAATCCTCCAGCAGACTCCCCACTGAGCGTAGAGCCCCAAGTCGAAATCAAGAGGCAGACTCTCAACTGACTGAGCCACCCAGGTGCCCTGATGGAGGCTGTATTTTAAAATGTTGACTAAATTTAATGCAATCATGACTCAGTACTTGAAATGTAACATAATCCATAATGTGTGTGTGTGTTGCAGGGGAGATGGGGAAAGAGGACAATGGCAGCAAAAAGACAATACCTTACCTGGGTTGGGTTGGTGAGTCAAAGATAATTAGAGGGGAAGCTTCTGGCATGCAAGATGTATGAGTACAGACAGTGAGATGGAAAAGCAGATTTCAAGGAAGTTTTACCTTAAAACTTACAATAAGTATACAATAAAAATATAATGAAAAAAGATTACTTTTGAGTGTAGGACTATTTTTTTTTTTTTTAAGATTTTATTTATTTATTTGAGAGAGAGAATGAGATAGAGCATGAGAGAGGGGAGGGCCAGAGGGAGAAGCAGGCTCCCTGCCGAGCAGGGAGCCCGATGCGGGACTCGATCCTGGGACTCCAGGATCATGACCTGAGCCGAAGGCAGTCGCTTAACCAACTGAGCCACCCAGGCGCCCCTTGGACTATTATTTTTAAAAAAGGTGACTCTTAGGGAGTCAAAGCAGCCTAGCGCTCACTCAGCAAGTTACAGACTTACTCTACAAGACTTACTTATCTTCATTTTCAGTTTCAGGTGAAGGGATTCAGAAGCCCCAGTGAGTACTGGTGTGGTGCTAATGAGGCCTAAGTGAGGGGGCGAGCCCTGCCTTGGGTGGAGCTCATGTTGACTGCTATATGTTGTATCCGAATTCTGGCCAGTGGTCTCATAGTTGGCAACGTTTTATTGAGCAGCTGTAAAGTGCACAGCTTCCCCAAACATACAAGACAGTCCCGGCCATTTCTTAGATTCTACGTGCTTCACATGTAGGATGACCAACCATGTGGGTTTGCCCAGACTTGGGTGACCAACGTTCCCAGTTTGCCTAGGCCTGAGGAAGTTCGCAGGATATGGAACTTTCTGTACAAAACCTAGGACCATCCCAAGCACACTGGGATGGTTGATCACCCTAATTAGAGGGCATATTAGCTATGTAGAATAGTATGTCAAATGTCCCATAACACTGAAACAGTAAACGACGATGTTGTGCTACAGTCTAAAGGCTTATACTGCCTACACCGTGTTAGGAATAGAACATTCAGGTTTTGACTCCGAAACTTCAGAGGACTATGGAGAATATAGGGCCAGGCATCGAAATGACACCCAAGATGATTATGAACATGGAAATGGAGTTCATGTGGAAAGGCTAAGGAAATTGGTATATCCCACCCAAATATTCCTCTCCAGTCCATTCCACACATGGCATCAGTTTAATCTATCACTGTGTTGACCTCGCTGGCTCAAAAACCTCTGGTGGCCCTCCCCACTAAGTACAAATACTTTGGCTTTGGCATTTAAGGCTCCTCACTAATGACCACTGTCACAGACTGCAAGTTTGGACAGGCATGGCCTTTATTTTAGCAAGGTGGGTTTTCAGGAAGGGGCCAACATCTATCTACATAGGGCAGGCACTGGGCGAACTAACCCAGCTGTAGATGCTCCCAGGGAAGGCCCAGTGCTCAAGGGTGAGAGTGATCTCTACATAGTGTGCAAAATGAAACATCAGGGCATTCCAGCATGTGGGTGGATTACACCCAAATGTCTGCACAAACATTTGGCACCATGAAGATCTGATTGTTTAGAGTTTGGCAACAGGGTCTCATGGAATGTTGGGTTGGGGAGGTGACAAGGATAAAAAGGTTGTCAAGAGTAAACCTAGCAGCTGAGAGAGGACTGGCAAGGGACATAGCACAGGGCCCAGAGAAGTCCACTTAGATAAACTGGACACTATCATGAGACTGGATTTAAAGCAGATGGCTAGGTAGGAGAACTGAGGTACCTCCTACAGGTTAGACTAGGAAGAAAGGTGTTGATGTTGAATACCAGAGTGTTGGTCTGCAGGCCATTTAAGTGTCTCTCATCTTAAAATGGGCCTGATGCAGGTGGCTTTGGCTGTGGAGCAAAAGAAAGATGTAGAGAAAGAGAATGAAGCTAGGCCTAACCAACTCAACCCCACACTTCGTTGTTTTCACCTTTTTCCTCTAAAAGCTCCAGGCACGTGGGATGACTCAAACACCCTGTCCTTTCCAGCCCTTCCTCATTTTCCCCTACTGTTCACCATCTCTATGCTACTCCTTCCATTTTTTCCTGTTAAAATCCTACCCACTCATTCTTCAAGGCTCAGCTCAAATGCTGTTCTTCCACCTTTCCTGTCATCCTCCATGGGGAACTTTGGAAACTTCCTCTTTCTCATCTGTTATGGCAGAACTTTCTTCAATGTTCTTTAATCTGTGCTGTTCAATAAAGTAGCCACTAGCCACACTGAATGTGGCCAGTGACTAAGGAAGTGAAATTTAAATTTTATTCCATTTAATCAATTTAAATTTAAATAGCACCATGTGGCCAGTGGCTACCTATTGGACAATGCAGTTCTATGGCATCTCTCATAGCACCTTCTCTCTAACAATTCAACAAATATTTACTGCATGCATGTTCTGTGCCAGGCATGGGAACAGGCATTAGAAAAGCGAGCATGAGTAAGATAGAGTTCGTACCCTCAAGATTAGCACAGATACTCTCCTTTTCACTATAGTCATTGGCATATTATTCTTATTTACCATTATATGCTATAAGCTTCTTCAGGACAAGCATGTGTCTTACTCATCTTTGTATTCTCCCTAAGGCCTAACGCAATACCATGTTTATACCAGGCGCCATAATCAATTCATATTGAACTGAAAGTTTATTCTCTTGTAAAAAATTAACCTGATCAGAAATCTAGGAATAGGAAACAAACTGAGGGTTGCTGGAGACGAGGGGCGTGGGGGGATGGAGTAACTGGGTGATGGACATTAAGGAGGCCATGTGATGTAATGAGCACTGGGTATTATATAAGACTGATGAATCACTGACTTCTACCTCTGAAACCAATAATACATTATATGTTAATTAATTGAATTAAAAAATATTTAAAGAAAGATGTCTTTTAAAGTAAATTTATCCAAGTAAAAAAGTTAAAAAAAAAAAAAGAAGTCTAGGAATAGAACATTCATGTTCTGTTGCTTAATTGAAAACATTGCAGCTGTCCTTTAATGTAATGTCCTTAGATGGACTAAAATAGATCTTCTAATTCAGCTGTCAAAAATGAGAGGCCAAGGGGCGCCTGGCTGGCTTAGTTGGTAGAGCATGTGACTCTTGATCTCAGGGCCGTGAGTTTGAGCCCCATATTGGACATGGAGCCTACTTAAAAAAAAAAAAAAATGAGAGACCAAAATGAATAGAGAGGGAAATAAAAGGCATATGGGCAGTCTCCTATTTGTGGTCTTTCCACACATGGTGTGGGTCCTCTGCCCACCACCATGCCACCAAGACCTGGTAGCCTTATGTTCTCTTTCTTTAATCCATAACCACAATCTAGTCTCATATTCGCTTATACAGTTAACATATATAATAACAAAAGTCAACATTTTTATCTTCTTTTAAGAGCTTTTTTCTTTTATCTTTTTATTAAGTGGGCTCCACTGGAGCCCAACGTGGGGCTTGAACTCACAACCCTGAATCAAGACCTAAGCTGAGATCAAGAGTCAGACACTTAACTGACTGAGCCACCCAGGGACCCCTAGGAGCTTTTTTCTTTAAACAGTTATCATGGCTTTATGCTTAAGCAGTGGCCTTCCAACTTTGTGCTGGGTTCCCTGGAGAACATGAGGCTGTGTGAAGCTTCCTTAAGAACCCTTCACTGGGGTGGCGAGATTAGAGGCATCTCTAATTTTTGGTTCCTGGGTAAGATGATGGAAAATTATACATATAATAATTTCATATAAATAAAATCTTACAAATATATATAATTGTATATAAATATATTATGTATTATAAATTATAAATGCACACACACACAATTTCCCCTTTTGAAATCATCTGTATGGGGTATAATTTTCTTTTAGGTAATCTCTCTCTTTTTTTTTTTACAATTTTCTTACAAATTATGAGAACCTTTTTTGGTAGGTTGACTAAACTACAGGCTTTAGGACAGATACCATGTCTGTTTGTCTGCTTTGCTCAAGGTAGTATCTCATTACCTAGCATAGTACCTGCTACATACCTGGCAATCAGTAGTTAGGTGTTCAGTGAATGAATGAGTGAAGGAAAGAGTTCTCCATTCATGTTCCTTCCTAACCCTTTTTCTCCATGAGGTTCTTTTTTAATTCAACAATTGTTTTTATTGTGGTAAAAAACACATAGCATAAAATTGTAAATTTACAATTTTAGCTATTTTTAAGTGTATGGTCCAGTGGTATTAAGTAGGTACATTATTGTGCAACCATCTCCAGAACTCTTTTCATCTTGCAAAACTGAAACTATACTCATTAAACATTAACTCCCCATTCACCCCTTCCTCCAGCCCCTGGCAGCACCATTCTTTTTCCTCCTATGAGTTTAATTTCTCTAAATATCTCATGTAAGTGGAATCACTCAGTATTTGTCTTTTTATCACTGGCTTATTTCACCTAGCATGCCTTCCAGGTTCATCAGTGTTGTTGCATATGTAAAAATTTGCTTCCTTTTTAAGGCTGAATAATATTCCATTGTATGTAAAGACCACATTTGCTTATCCATTTTCCATTGATGGCTACTTGGGTTGCTTCCACATTTAAGCTATTGTGAACATCACCACTGTGAATATGGGTGTGTAGATATCTCTGAGATCTTGCTTTCGATTCTTTTGGGAGTGTACCCAGAAGTGGGATTGCTGAATCCTATGGTAATTCTATTTCTTATTTTTTGAGGAACCATCATACTGTTTTCCACAGCAGCTGCACCATCGTACATTCCCACCAACAATGCATGTGGGTTCTAGTTTTCTCACGTCTTTGTCAACAGTTGATATTTTCTGATTTTTTGTAGTTTTGATTTGCATTTCTGTAATGATTAGTGATGTTGAGTATTTTTTCATGTGCTTTTTGGCCATATGTATATCTTCTTTGGAGAAATTATTGGGATATTTTAAGGGTTTTGGTTTAAAGAGTTTTGACAAACGTACATACCTATATAACCACCACCCCAATCAAGTTTTAGAACACTTCTATCACCCCAAAAGGCTCATACCCTTTGGCAGGCAGTTTCCTCCCATCCGTGGCCCTGGGCAGTCACTGTGCTTCCTGTCACTATAGATTAGTTCTACCTGTCCTAGGATTCCACTTACCCGGAAATGTACACTATGTACTCTTTTGTGCTGGCTTCCTTTGGCGTAATAGTTTTGAGATTTCTCCGTGTTGTTGCAGGGTGGTGGAAGATACCTTAAGAATAAAAGTTCCTGAACTAGTGAGCAGGTTGGAGATCACAATAATAACTGATAAATTTACTAAGCACTTGTGATGTGCTGAGCACCGTTCAGGCTTTACAGATACTATCTTATTGCAACCCCATCAGGTGACGTTAACTCCATTTTAGACATGAACTAAGTAACAGAGTGTGTAAGTGACTTGCCAGGTACCATACAGCTAACCAGTGGCAGAGCTGGGATGTGAACTCAGAGTTAGTGTATAAAGCCACCACACTGTGCTCATTTCCCAGGGCCCTGGTAAGTGGCAGCTCTTCTCAGAGGGCCTGGCATACAATCTGCTTCTTCTCCTCTTGTTCCTCTCTCCATCTGCCCTGCTCAGTCTCTTCTCATGCCCTACCACCTAAATAAAGGTACACATAATACCTGTCTAAACAAAGAGTCTAATTTGTCACTAGTAAAAAAAAAAGTCCTGGGGGGGGGGATGAATAAGAGAGGAAAAGAAAAGAGAAGCAATTACATTATATTTCTCATTAGTACCAACTTGCTTGATTTCATGGGCCAGTGCTTATTTCATGCTCGATTTATCTCATGAGACCGTGCAGAAGCACAAAAAAACTGGTTCGCACACTCTTAAGTCAGTGTTTATATTCTTCTGGAGATGGCAATCGACATTTCCACTGTATTAACAGAATTATTAGTATCATTCTTCACTGTCTTCATTAGGCTATACCAGTGCTGTGCCTTTGCTTTTAGGTTAGCAAACATTTTTAAAAAGTATTTTTCTAGCCGTTATTCATTGTATCCTCACAAAGGCCAAATTACTTTGGAAAGGCAGGAATTATAGTAGCCTCCATTTAATATAGTATTCCCAGGTTACTGAATGATTTGCCTGAGATTATACACCTACTTCTGGAGGGTCTTCAATATTAATGGTAGAGCCGGGCCCACTGGGGATCTCTCAGCCTCACCCCCTAGGCTTTAGCTCTAGCTCTGTTCACCAGGACAGTGGTCTCCTGGTTGTAAGTAAAAAGTGTTTTCAATTTGGGTTATGCTATTATTAATGAGAGATATTATAATTCATTTCGTCCCCAAAGAATAAATAACGTCTTCATATTTTTATTATGTAAAGATAGAGTTTTACCAACTGATACCTAATGACCATCTTTCCTGCTTGCTTTCACAGACCAGTGACCTTTTTTATTTCCTGGTGAACAAACTTCATGAGTACTTGCCAGAGTCTAGGGATAAGAGCATACTTCAAAATAAAAGCCAAAGGGCTGATGAGCTGGTGTAAGTACTAACTGGATAGTCATAGATTTTTCTTCCCTTAGGGTATTAAAGATAAATGGAAGGCCCTGGACAAAATATTGTATTAATGTATTAATGATTAATGGTGCTGCAAGTTTTGCTTCACATAGGTTTTTAAAAATAGCATTCATTTTGTTCTACTTTTTTGGGGGGGAGGAGCAAAGGAGGAGGGAGAGAGAAAATCTTTTATTTTTTTTTTAAAGATTTTATTTATTTATTTGACAGAGAGAGACACAGCGAGAGAGGGAACACAAGAAGGGGAAGTGGGAGAGGGAGAAGCAGGCTTCCCGCCAAGCAGGGAGCCCGATGTGGGGCTCGATCCCAGGACCCTGGAATCATGACCTGAGCCGAAGGCAGACGCTTAACGACTGAGCCACCCAGGGGCCCCGGTAGAGAGAAAATCTTAACCAAGTTCCACACCCAGCTCAGAGTCTGACACAGGGCTAGATCTCGCAACCCCGAGATCATGACCTGCCCCTGGAGTTGTAAGTTTAATCGACTGAGCTACCCAGGTGCCCCTATTCTACTTTTTAAAGAAGGGCTATAGGGGCGCCTGGGTGGCTCAGTCGGTTAAGTGTCTGCCTTTGGCTCAGGTCATGATCTCGGCGCCCTGGGATCCAGCCTGGCTTTGGTCTCCCTGCTCAGTGGGGAGTCTGCTTCTCCCTCTCCCTCTGCCCGTCACCCCTCCCCCTCCACTCGTGTGCTCTCTCTCCCTTAAATAAATAAAATCTTTTTAAAAAATAAAGGCTATATAAGAAACTAGTAATATTGGTTGTCCCAAAGGAAAAAAAAAAATGGGCGTCTGGGGGAAAGACACCTTTCACTGTATTCCTTTTTTTACCTTTGAAATTTTGAGCCAAATATTACCTACTTGAAAAAGTTAAAATTATTAAAAATAATTTTATTTTATTTATTTATTTTCACAGCGAGAGAGTGCGTGCACACACAAGCAGGTGGAGTGGCAGAGGGAGAGGGAGAAGCAAACTCCCCACTGAGCAGGGAGCCCCATGTGGGGCTCGATTCCAGGACCCTGGGATCATGACCCAAGCTGAAGGCAGACGCTTAACCAACTGAGCCACCCAGGCGCCCCTAAAAATAATTTTAAAATAGTGTGTGATTATCAGAAAAAAATGTTACGGACAAAAAACCACTATGAAAATGACTTTTAATCCTGACATTCAGCTATTAATTAATTCATTGAACAAATATTGTTGAGTGTTTAGTATGCAGCAATCACAGAGTAGGGACTCAGACAATTAACATACAGAATTTCCTTTCCATACGTTTTTCTGTATAGATATCTGAGAGCAATTCTATCAAGGATTACTAATTTTGTGAAATTCTGAACTTGTAATGCAATCATGCCACTTCTGTGCTTTTTTCTTTGTTTTCTAGAGCATGCATTGAAATTATACAGACTCTGGGACTGATGTTCAGAGAAACAGAAACTGAGTCATCGCGCCTGAACACATTGGCAGCTAAGAAGTAAGGTCTTTTAGAAGACACTGGCACCTTGTAGATACAACCCATTAATTACTCCATTGAGTGTCTTCCAAAACTCATAGCTCTCTTATTTCTCTGTTCAATCCCTTTATAAGTATATTAAAATTCTTTGTCTCTCCACTTCCTTCTGTGATGAACAGATTAATTGGCACATAGTGAGTTCTGTCTCTCTGGATTATTAAGGGTACAAAGATTTTCTTAGCATAATTTTATCTTTTGTCATTGTCTGGTGGGGCTTGAAAAAGCCCAAATGCCCCATCATACTTTAAAAGCCAGGGGTTCTCTGGGGCGCCCGGGTGGCTCAGATGGTTAAGCGTCTGCCTTTGGCTCAGGTCATGATCCCAGGGTCCTGGAATCGAGCCCCACGTCTGGCTCCTGGCTCAGCGGGGAGCCTGCTTCTCCCTCTCCCTCTGCTTCTCCCCCTGCTCATGCTCTTTCTCTCTCTATCTCTGTGTCTCGAATGAATAAATAAAATCTTTTAAAAAAAATAAAAGCCGGGCGCCTGGGTGGCTCAGTCGGTTAAGCGACTGCCTTCGGCTCAGGTCACGATCCTGGAGTCCCGGGATCAGGTCCCGCATCGGGCTCCCTGCTCGGCCGGGAGTCTGCTTCTCTCTCTGACCCTCCTCCCTCTCGTGCTCTCTGTCTCTCATTTTCTCTCTCGCAAATAAATGGATAAAATCTTTAAAAAAATAAAAAATAATAAAAAAAATAAAAATAAAAGCCAGGGGTTCTCTACTAGAATTTTACAGAGTACCCTTATACCCACATAACAGAAAGATTATATTGTAAAGGGAGGAGTTAATAGTAGCTTCATTTAATATATAATTGTGTGACCTTGAAGTGAATGATGGTGGGGGGGTTTATTAACATATAGAGTAAGCTGCTATAATAAAGATACACTAAAATATGTGGTCCACAGAAGATAGAAATTTATATCTTTTTCACATACTAGTCCAGAGTAGATAGTCAAGCTTTCCTCTAGAAGATCAACCAGAGACCTAGGTTCCTTCCCTTTTGTTGCTCTGACATCTTTTATTATGCTATCTCTGTCCCCATGGTTTATTATGCTATCCCTGACTGACCTTCGTGACTTCATTAAACCCTGTGGGGTGCAGGAAGAGAAGTAGAAGGCAAGCAAATTTCCTCTGTGAGAGAGGCATATTAGGCTTTTCTGCTCACATTCTATTGATGGGGACTTTAGGCATATGCCCGTATCTAGCTGCAAGAGAAGTTGGATGTGTCTGTAGTTGCATGGCTCTGTACCTAGCTAAACTCTGGATGGTGATATGGACACCTATTATTAAAAGGAAGAATAAAAGAGTGTACAATAGGGGGACAATAGCATTCTTTGCCACAGAAAATACGTGTTTGCATATTTTGTATATTATCTGCTTGATCTTTTTATATGATTTATAGACTATGAATTACATCCTGAGCCAGCGTTCTATAATCTTAATTTTTTTCCCACCCTCCTCAACTGTTTATTTAAATTTTCTGTATTAGAAAGTAGAAGGAAAATGAGGGCCGTGGGCTCTAAAACATGTGAACTAGGGAGAAGAATAAAAACTTTTAGTAATGTTTGTTCTGGGTGTTTATTAGAGAACTTTACAAATGAATTTCGATGATAATATTCATGAACATTTCTTAAGCAACCTGCTCTGTGCCAGGGACTATGGGCGTACTATGCTGTATATCAGGATGGCCAAACATTTCTATAAAGGGCCATAGAGTAAACATTTTTGGCTTTTCAGGCCATAGAGTCTCTGTTGCAGCTACTCAACTTTGTCACTGTATCATAAAAACAGTCAAAGACAATATATAAATGAATGAGCACAGCTCTGTTCCAATAAAGCTTTATTTATAAAAACAGGTTCTGGGCTATTTGGCCTGCAGGCCATAGTTTGTTGACCCCTGCTTTACAGCAAACAAGGAAGACTCACTCTATTACTCTCTTATTTTCTCTGAATACTTTTTTTTTTTAAGATTTTATTTTTTTAAAAGTAATCTCTATACCCAACGTGGGGCTTGAACTTAAAACTCTGAGATCAAGAGTTGCATGCTCTACTGACTGAGCCAGCCAGGAGCCCCCTCTGTATACTTCTTTATGCAGTTGATAGTACCATTTCCCCAATCTCCAGGATAGAGATTCAAGATTACTTCTTATATTTTTATCTTGCCACATTGAATTATTGCTGAATCATGTTACTCTTTTTGTCCACCTTTTGATCCCTACCTCTCTCAATCTGAGTTGAAAAACCATCACTCTTACTAACCTCTGCTCTGTTTTTAATTGTTCTGTCTTAACTTGGTTTGGCCACTTCAGCCCTACTATAGCAAGCCTCTTTCCTGATATGACTAATTCTTTTCATGTATTTCAATGTATATATTATATTGCTATAATAGAGTCTGGTTGTAATACTAATGTTTCAGCCAATTTTGACATGCATAGGGTCAAGTCATGTTACCTGTAGCCTTAACTAGTGCAGCTAATGTCTAATATAACTGCATTAGTCTTCTATTACCCTGTAACAAATCACTGTAAACTCAGTGGCTTAAAACAATATAAATTATTTATCCCACAGTTTCTGTGGATCAGGAAATCTGGGCATAGCTCAGTTGGATCATCTTGCTCTGGTTTTCACAAGATGGCAGTCAATGTGTCGGCTGGGGCTGCAGTCTCATCAGAGGCTTAGGGTCATCTTCCAAGCTCATTTGGGTTTTTGTGGCCAGCATTAATTTCTTTATAGCTATAAACTCATGATGGCTTGCTTTTTGGCAGGAGACTATCTCTGAGCTCAGAGAAGCTCTAAGCACTCTTTGAAGGGCTCAAATGGATAATCAGGCTCACCCAGAATAATCTCCCTTTGATTAACTCAAAAGTCAACAAATTAGGAATCTTAATTATGTATGCAAAATCCCTTTACCTTTCTCATCTAACATAACATAATCACAGGAGTAATAGCCTAATATATTCACAGGTCCTGTCCATACTTAAGGGGAAGGGATTATTTAAGGTGTATATACCAGGGGGCAAAAATCTTGGAAGCCATATTAGAATTCTGCCTAACACAATAACACAGACCGACTTATAAGACCATGAGTTTACCTTTCAAAGTCTGTATATAGGGCGCCTGGGTGGCTCAGTTGGTTAAGCGACTGCCTTCGGCTCAGGTCATGATCCTGGAGTCCCAGGATCGAGTCCCGCATCGGGCTCCCTGCTCAGCAGGGAGTCTGCTTCTCCCTCTGACCCTCCTCCCTTTCATGCTCTCTGTCTCTCATTCTCTCTCTCTCAAATAAATAAAATCTTAAAAACAACAACAACAACAACAACAAAAAAAAACAAAAAACAAAGTCTGTATATATATTATAAAATATATTGCAATGCATTCAAAATTCTCACATTGGAAATAATAACAATCTAAACAATGAAAGTATCAAAATTGTTGGCACCATTTTTTAAGGCTGTGATGTCAATCCTATAATAAAGTCTTTATTTTGGGGATGAAACTACCATTTAGATTAAAATTTCTTCTATTATTGACCTAGTGGATTTTAAATAGTGTCAGCAGGAGGAGTAGACTTCAAATTAAATTCCATTTGAGCAAATAAAAAAGCATTTAATCATTTCAGCATTTTCCTCTTTATTTTTTTCATAAGTAAAGATTTTATTAGCTCAACTCAGTTCATTGAATTCTTCTTGAAATGTGCCATAAATCCATTCATATTTTAATACTGTTATGGTTGAATTCATATATTATCACGGAAAGTTACCCAGAATTTGAGAGTCCCTTCCCTTAACCCTGGATATATGATACTTGGAAAAGAAGCTGTTGCTGAAAATAAAGGACTTTAAATAGATCAGTAAATGGAATGTCATTTCAAACTTAATATCAGGAAAAGCTTCTAAATGAAATGTTTTGTTGATTTTTGGAAGGATCTTCTACAAGTAAGATTGGCCATTTCCACTCTGGAAAACAGTATGGAGGACCTCAAAAAACTAAAAATATAAGTACCATATGATCCAGTAATTCTATTTCTGGGTAGTCATCCAAAGAAAATGAAAACACTAATCCAAAAAGATGTATGCAACCCTATGTTTACTGCAGCATTATTTACAATAGCCAAGATATGGAAGCAACCTAAATGTCTACTGATAGATGAATGGATAAAGAAGAATATTATTTTGCTATAAAAAAGAATGAAATCTTGCCATCTGTGACAACATGGATGGACCTAGAGGGTATTATCCTAAGTGAAATAAGTCAGACAAAGACAAATACCATATGATTTCACTTATATGTGGAATCTAAAAAACAAAGTAAACAAACAAATAACAACAAAAAGAGAAACTGACTCATAAATACAGAGAACAAACAAGTGGTTGCCAAAGGGAGGAGAATGGGGGGAATGGGTAAAATAGGTAAAGGGGATTAAGAGGTACAAATTTAAAATAAGTAAGTCACGGGGATGAAAAGTATGGCATAGGGAATATAGTTAGTCATACGGTAATAACTTCATCTGGTGACAGATGGTAACTGTACTTATCGTGGTAAGCATTTGATAATGCATATAATTGTTGAATCACTATCTTATACACCTGAAACTAATGTCAACCAAATTTCAATTTAAAAATTTTAAAAAGAGTCCTAGAGTCAAAAAACCTGTGATTAAATAAGCATTAAGAAAAGCTTCATACAGCAGTTTCTTTGTCCTGGAGATACACAGTGCATATGAGTATATTAAAACTTCTGTGAAGTCCAATAGTAAAGATATCCAATGAACCGGTTTAACCAAGTATCTCCTATACCTCTTTTGACCACAGAATCTATTTTGACTATAATACTGCCTGGAATTAATAGTCCATAAAAAAGCCCTTTGTGGGGGAGGGCAGAAAGAGCCCTTTGGAAAATACCGCTTTAACTGAAATCACCCAGATTTCCCTTAAGTCCAGACTTACTAAGTTTTCTAAGCTATGTGAACTTCTAGAACTATACTCGCTTTGAGGGGTGCCTGGGTGGCTCAGTCTGTTAAGTGATGGACTCTTGATTTTCAGCTCAGGTCATGATCTCAGGGTCGTGAGATTGAGCCCCGGGTCAGACTGCGTGCTGGGCATGGAGCCCACTTAAGATTCTCTCTCTCCCTCTCCTTCTGCCCCTCCCACCCCTGCTCTCGCACTTGTGCACACTCTCTTTAAAAACAAAAACAAAACTTGCTTTGAGTCAAAAGACCAAGAAATTATATATTTTCACTTAAATGTTTTACCACTACTTAATTGTCTGCATGTCCAAGGATCCAAAAGTTCAGTCAAGAATGGTCTGTAATGCTTTATACTTTTAATTGTAGTCAGTGTCTACAAACTTGGCTTTACTGTTTTTCTTTTCAAACTTTATTCATTAATTGCCTTTTATTTATTTTTTCAGGGGAACATTATTTAATCTTTTGGTAATTTTAATTAGTGAACCTCAGATTCCAAAATCTTGTCCTGTGTTTGATATCCAGTTGGTGGCTGACTCAACTTTAGTTGAGATGTCTTTCGATGCTGAGGTGAGATGAGATTTTGGGGGTAGACTAAATATAATATGTAGGGGTGCCCTGGCTTTCTGTCTTCTAATGTGGAGCATGATATTGTAGAATATAGAAATATAATTTAATCAAAGAGTAAATATTTTGCCATTAACCTCAAAACTTAGATAGCTATTCTGTCAATATTAATATATCTGTTTTATACATTTTTTAAAAGATTTTATTTATTTATTTGAGAGAGAGCACATGAGAGGGGGGAGGGTCAGAGGGAGAAGCAGACTCCCCGCTGAGCAGGGAGCCCGATGCGGGACTCGATCCAGGGACTCCAGGATCACGACCTGAGCTGAAGGCAGTCACTTAACCAACTGAGCCACCCAGGCGCACCTGTTTTATACATTTTAAAGTATGTATACTGGGGTGCCTGGCTGGCTCAGTCAGTTAAGCATCTGCCTTCAGCTTAGGTCATTATCTCAGGGTCCTGGGATTGAGTCCCGCATCGGGCTCCCTGCTCAGTGGGAAGCCTGCTTCTCCCTCTGCCTGCCATTCCCCCTGCTTGTGCTCTCTCTCTCAAATAAATAAAATCTTAAAAAAAAAAAAAAAACAATGTATACTAAGTATGTATACTAAGAAAAATAAAGTATGTATACTAAGGAAAATAATTAGTATTCAGTATGTATTCGATAAATCTGTTTGTCTCTATACAAAATATTTATGTATATCTAATTCCACAGTAGGGGTCTAATAGTAAAAAAGCACTTTTTTTTTTTTTTAAGATTTTACTTACTTGAGAGAGAGCGAGAGCAAGAGAGAGAGAGAGAGAGGATAAGCAGGAGGGAGGGAGGGAGGAGAGGGAGAAGCAGGGAGCCCGAGGCAGGACTCAATCCCAGGACCCTGGGATCATGACCTGAGTAGAAGGCAGACGCTTAACCAACTGAACCACCCAGGCACCCAAAAGAGCAGTCTTTAAAAGATTTTAGGGCTAACTCTCTTGCCTTAGTTTACCATCTCCTTATCTATCCAAGTAGTGCAAACTCAGCGAGAATTACTTGTTTTTCTAAGGTTTTACTAAAACATTAGAAATATCAGACTATCTAGAAAGCATATAATCTGAGAGAATAAATCAGCTTAATATTAGTTTATTTTGAGCAGAACAACACAATTCTTTTTAAAGGATGGGATATGATTTGATAGTTCTTAAACATACAATTAGAGTTATGTTTTAGAAAACTCTTAGATGTATTCAGTCACTCAGTAAATATTTATTGAAACTCTATAATGAGCTAAACAGTGTGCTAGGCAGTGGGGTCCCAACAAGAAGCAAAACAGACACAACCTCTGCCCTCACTGGTTTATAATCTGGTTAGAGAGACAGACATTAATTAAATATAACATGAATATAATATTCCTCTGTATGAATATTATAGCCCTATTCATATATATGAATATTAGAGACTACGTGGAGACTATGATACAATTTTCAACAGTGGAGTAAGTGGATTAGGGATTAAAGAGTGGGATGGAAGCAAGACTTAGGCAGGGCTAAGAAGCTAGTGCAGTTGTCCAGTGAGGAATGACAGAGGCCAGAGTGAAGCTATCCTCAACCCCCGAAACGAGACTTAGGCCCTCATTTTAGAGCTCTCCTAACTTTCTATACTCTTCTTTCAGAGCTCTTATCTCAGTTAGCACTGAGGCATTTATTTATTTGATTGTTAGACTGTTGTTTGTCCCCCACTATCTTCCATGAGGGCACGGTCCATGTCTCTGTTGCTCCCCATTGTATCCCCAACACTTAGTACAGTGTCTGATGCATATTTGTTGAATAAATTAATGAAGAAAAGAAAAGGGATGGTAGTTGTAAAGAGGACAGATTCCAGAAATTTTTAGGAAATTGCATCAACAGGTTGATGTGAAAAAAAAAATTCTGGCCTGGGTGTCAGATAAGAATTACAGCAAGAAGAGTAGGTTCAAAAGGGAAACAATGAATTTGGTTTTGGATTCGCTGACTTGATTGCCTATGGTATTTCCATATAAAAATATGTAGTGGGCAGAATAGATAGGTCTGAGTTTCCTGCTTTTAGACTTGGTGATCTTTTGCACCTGGGCTATTAGTGCAGCCATGAGCAGATCATACACATTTTGGTTCCAAGGTCTAACAGACTGGGAGATTTCAAACTAGAGCTCTTTCTTGCAATGAATACTGTTTGGGAAGATGCGTTGGCCTGTAGAAATGCCCAAAGGCATAGCTCTCATGCACCAAGTGGTGTATGGGCTAGAAGAGTAACTTGAGGCTAGAAAACAGCCTCACTAACTGGAGTTCTTGCAAGAAAAAGAAGAAAAGTCTCTAAGCCCTATATTTACCCATTTTACAGACTGGGCATAAGCTTAAATTTCCCAGAGAATCTCCTACCCTAACTCTAGGGAACATATTTCAATAGTCTTGAAAGGATGTAGGGTTATTGATCTGAATGATTCTGCAAATCAAGTGCGCAGTTTTTTTGTGTGTTAGCATTCTGTGGGCCATTGTATCTTCTTTCCCTGATCCACCTTCTTAAACATTATTCAATGTGTAGTCTTTTTATGAGGGCCATTTTTTTGGGGGGAGGGAATATCTGAACCAAACAGAACAGGAAAACTGACCACACTCATTATATTTTCAGTTAATCAAAAATTCTTTTATAAGTACCTAATGGTAACCAGGAGAAATTACCATTTTTTTTGGCTCTGCCAATTATATTGTCTTATTATTTAAAATTCTAGTTACGGAAGCTTATTGTGGAATATACAGATACAGCTACGGCACTTTTATACGAGATACTTCTTGTCTTTCAGCAGGTACAATATATATTTTTATCATACATATTATATTGTATGATTGTTATATATATCATATGACTATTACATACCTGTGATTATATATCATATGAATAATATACCTTTAGTATATTTATATTAGAGATGGTCTCCAAAATCAGCTGACTTAAATGATACTACTTTTGCTCTTAAGTACTCATCTAGTTTATTTTCCTAAATACTGATTTTATTTTTAATTTTTTTTCTAAATACTGATTATAGAGAGTTCATTAATCAAGATAAAATGTATTAGAGGGTGGGGTGGGAGGGATGCGGTGACTGGGTGATAGACACTGGGGAGGGGATGTGCTCTGGTAAGCGCTGTGAATTGTGCAAGACTGTTGAATCTCAGATCTGTACCTCTGAAACAAATAATGCAATATATGTTCAGAAGAAAAAAAGAAGAAGAAGATAGCAGGAGGGGAAGAATGAAGGGGGGAAATCGGAGGGGTAGACGAATCATGAGAGATGATGGACTCTGAAAAACAAACAGGGTTCTCGAGGGGAGGGGGGTGGGAGGATGGGTTAGCCTGGTGATGGGTATTAAAGAGGGCACGTTCTGCATGGAGCACTGGGTGTTATGCACAAACAATGAATCATGGAACAATACATCTAAAACTAATGATGTAATGTATGGGGATTAACATAACAATAAAAAAATTTTTAAAAAAAGAAGATGGAGAGAAAAAAAGATAAAATGTATTAGAGAATGAATTTCTTTTCATGTATAAGTTGGACTTCATGAACATAACTTGTTTATTTCCTTGCGTCTTTCAGGGAAATCTTGGATTGGGATCAACAAAGTTTGCTATTAGCTGGATGATGTCCTTCCTACAAAGTCGTCCTCCCATAGTAAGTACCAAGAAGCAAAAACAAGACCACCACTCACAGCTAATTAAATAGGTGCTCTTGTGCTTAATTAATAAAATACAAATTTTCTCTATAAGTAGTCATTTATAAAACAGAAGCAAAATGTAAATCTGATGATTTTATTATTTAATTAAAATAAAGCATTTTTATATTTGGGGCCTGAGTGCTTAAGGTACTGAAATGATATCCTTTGAAAAAAAAAATTTTTTTTTTTTTGAGAGAGAGCATGAGCAGGGAGGGGCAGAGAGAGAGGGAGAGAGACTCTTAGGCAGGCTCTACACTCAGCACAGAGCCTGATGTAGGGCTGTCTCATGTCCCTGAGACCATGACCTGAGCCAAAATCAAAAGTCAGATGCTTAACCAACTGAGCCACCCAGGCGCCCCCTGAAATGATCTCTTAAATGTGATCTTCATTTCAGGAAAAACCCTAAAATATATTCTATAGGAAACAGAATATATTAAAATACTGGCTGTATAAGTAAGTGAAAATATTAACATGTCTTTTTTAAAAAAGATTTATTTATTTATTCGAGAGAGCGAGTGAGCAAGAGTGAGCAGGAGGGAGGGGCAGAGGAGAGGAAGAGATTCCTTAAGCAGACTTCCCACTGAGCGGGGAGCCTGACAATGCAGGGCTGGATCCCAGGATCCTGAGATCACGACCTAAGCTGAAATCAAGAGCAGGCTCCTTAACCAACTGAGCCACTCAGGTGCCCCCTGAACATTTATCTTTTTTTTTTTTTTAAGATTTTATTTATTTATTTGACAGAGAGAGACACAGCAAGAGAGGGAACACAAGCAGGGGAAGTGGGAGAGGGAGAAGCAGGCTTCCCGCTGAGCAGGGAGCCCGATGCGGGGCTCGATCCCAGGACTCTGGGATCATGACCTGAGCTGAAGGCAGACGCTTAACGACTGAGACACCCAGACGCCCCTCCCTGAACATTTATCTTAAACAATGAGTATGAGTTGGCCAGTATGAATTAACACTTGGGCTCACTGGGGTACTCTGTCCTGGCTACCGCCATCCTAGTCCATAGTACCACTGTCTCTGTCCTTGACATTACAATCACATCCACATGGTCTGTCCCTATCTTCCCACCAACTAGTCAAAGGGATCTATTAAAAAAAAAGATCTGATTATGTCATGCCTTGCTTTAAATCTCTCATAAAAAAGAGATAGCCTACAAGGCTCATCTAGTCCCTCACTCTTCCTACGTGGGCCTCTTAATCACTGCCAACCTCCAACACCCCCAACTCCATCACAGGACCTTCACTGGTCCTTCTGCCTGTCTGAAATGCTTTTCCTTCCTTGTTCCATGTTAACTCCTACTAATCCTTCAGGCCTCAGTGCCCCTTCCTGGGACATGGTGGAGGGATGATTTTCTCACCTCTGACTAGATCAGATCCCCCATTATTGGCACACATAGTCATAGCTTGGTGTCTTCTTCCTTTCCTTCATAGGACTTGTTACTGTTGCAGTTGGCATTTGTTGGTGTTACTATTTGGTTCTTCCCTGTGGTAGCCCTTAGTGCCCACATACATTCTGGCTCTCTCTCCTTCCAGGCACATGGTAGGATTGTACTTCCTCCCCACTTGTAATTAGGTAGGTCTCTGTTCTTGCTTTCGCCAATGGAATGTGAGCATCAGTAGCTGTGTCACTTCTTGCCAGAAGGTTTAAGAGCAAGCGCATGCTTCTCTGCATTATCTTTTCCTTCTGGCATGGTGACTGGCAGCATTCCATAGAGTCCTCAGTGACTACAATGAATAGAACCCCCTCCCCCCACCCCGCCAACCCATAAGGGACATCCAGTGTAAGCAAGTGGTAAACCTTTGTTGTGAAATTTGTTACCACAATATTTTATGAAATTTGTTACCACAGTACAACCTAGTCTGTCAAGACTGACACAATGTCATTCTCCCCCAACAGACTCCAAGTGCCATGAGGGTGGGAGCTATGTCTGTTGTGGTAGGCACATAACGGGTATTCAATAAAATATCTGCTGGATTAATTCTATAAAAGTTTCATCCCTTAATCTCTTCTCATTTCCCCAAACTTCATTCATATATTCATATATTCAGTCAACATACATTTAATTGGAGATCTCTTCAAAAAGTAGTAAACCAAACTAAATTTTCATTGCTAATGGAGGACTTGACATGACATAATATGTTCTCTTTTCATATACAAACATGCCTCTGCTGGCCATCAGTGGTTCCCTACTTTGGGCTATTTTCTATAGTTATGCTGAGTATGTCCTTGGGAATGTAGATTTTCTTGCCAGACCCCTGTGACATATGTTTACAAAAATCTGGTTAGCGCCAGAGGGTACACACTTGTCAGTATTACAGCCAGCTGCCTTATACGGAGACTGAGCCCATGGACTTGGCTCCTTGAGCAACACACAGACGCTAACTAGTCACTGGCTCCCTTCAAGGAGTATCATAAAGTTCTAGTCATTCATGGCAAGAGAAGCTCTTCTGTGCAAGATGCAAGACCCTCACTTTTTCTGTGCAGTGGTTGCAGAACCTATCATCACACATCTCAACTGATGTGTGAAGTCTGGGGGTACTAAAGACTCCAAGCCACAGGGAAGTTTCTTTATCAACCTCTAGGGTTGGTTCACCAAAGGAACTGAGTATGAAGCCAGTCTGTGACCATAAAGTATGCCAGGATGAAAGGTGGCAAAAGGACCACTAGCACTGTTGAAAGCTTCAATATTAACTCCGTTCTAAAGAGTATGGGTAGAAACAGGCCATTTGAGCGAAATGTGCAAGCAAGAAAACTGTTGTGATCATTGAATCTACCTGCATGTCAGTCAGCTCTGATTCTCTTGCTGGGTTAGAGCAAGATGCAAAAGAAGTTAAAAATTTAATCCCCAAATGGTCATTGCTTTGTTCTACTGCTCCAGACTCTCCAACCTCAATCTGTGTTTGCCTGACACCATATTTAGTCAATATGTGTAAACAGATCTGAATTGGGGTGAACCCATTCCAAACCACCCATCCTACTTAAGAAGGGCCAGTACCAACATCAATTGAAAAGGCAACACATTTATTGATACTAATTTCTTTTTAAAGATTATTTATGTATTTGACAGAGAGCTAGAGAGAGAGCACAGGTAGACAGAGCGGCAGGCAGAAGGAGAGGGAGAAGCAGGCTTCCCGCTGAGCAGGGAGTCCGATGTGGGGCTCGATCCCAGGACCCTGGGATTATGACCTGAGCCAAAGGCAGACACACTTAACCGACTGAGCCACCCAGATGCCCCTATTGATACTAATTTAATGGGCATGCAAAGGGACCTGGTTAGAGCTTGAAAGGACACTAGAGTTCCTTTCTGTTTTTATAGTAGCCTACACTTACACATAGTTGTTTGAAAATGTGCCCCCCTCAAAAACAAACAAACAAACAAATAAACAAAAACTTTTGGAATCCATTGTTCTTGGTTTTTGTTATTTGGTTCTGTTTTTTTACACTAAGTGTAGGGGCTTGAACTCACGACCTCAAGATCAAGAGTCGCATGCTCTACCAACGGAACCAGCCTGATGCCCCTTGGTTCTGTTGTAAATGACTTTTTTGTGTGTGTGAGAAGCAGCAACTCAATAACTTCACATTATTGCTACTATTTCCATTTTAATTTCCCCCTCAGAAATGATAGCAGACATACCCTTGATGAAAAACCCCAGCTAACAGGGGAACATCAACATCATTGCTTGTGTCAAGCCTGGTTTTCTTTGCTTTCTCACTTAGTGTTTCTTAAGGTGTTGTCGAGGAACAAAACCATCAGAATTGTTATGGTAAATATCTCGAGGGGGGGGGGGTCAGGATAACGCATGTGTATTGAGCTGCCTAGGTGATTTTTGTGCACACTAAATTTTGAGAACCAGCGCCTTGGAGGAACCCTCTTTGAAAGTCCCAGGAAGTTTATGTCTGGGGGCCATTTGTCCTTCACAGTAGAAGAGAAGAGAAACCATCTTCCGTCCTGGAGGAGGCCATGGACCTTTCCAAGTTCCCCTTCTAGCCAATGTTCTCCTTTTACATTGGAACCGAATTTCCTTGACAGTACTCATTCTGATTCTGCTTAGAGGGGGGCGAATGGTAAACCCAGTCGGTCTATGGTCTGGTGCTCTCTGAGAACCATTTCAGTGAGAAACAGTGCAAGAGTATTGGTGTAGGGGTGGTGAGGACGTCAGCCTAGCTTCAGAGGTGAGGCCTCAGCTGAAACAGGTGCCGTATGCGTGGCATGCGGCCTACATGCAACTGCTTTTTCCCTGTTTAGATCACTTTCGTGGCCAGTATTGTGAAACAAATGGTAAAGGGGCTTTCAGCTTCATTTCAGTTGCTAAGTCCCAGCCAAGCAGTTCTGTTGTATCAGCAATTTTACATCCTCAAGAGCTGCCTGCGGTACAGCAAGACTTTAGCTGAGTATATTAGGAACGACTACAGAGAAGAATTCAGGTAAGAAAAGTCTGAATCTAATCTGCAGTAAAATCCCCTCATTTCTGATTTTCAGGCAGAACTGCAACATGGCCCAATATGTAGAAGATGAAATGAAGATGGGCAATTCTGGTTTTATTTTTATTTTTTTTTTAAGATTTTATTTATTTATTTGACAGAGAGAGACAGAGCGAGAGAGGGAACACAAGCAGGGGCAGTGGGAGAGGGAGAAGCAGGCCTCCCGCCGAGCAGGGAGCCCGATGTGGGGCTCGATCCCAGGACCCTGGGATCATGACCTGAGCCAAAGGCAGACGCTTAACCGACTGAGCCACCCAGGCGCCCCTTTATTTTTTAGTTTTAATGATTTTATTTATTTATTTGAGAGACACAGTGAGAGAGGGAACACAAGCAGGGGAAGCGGGAGAGGAAGAAGCAGGCTTCCCTCGGAGCAGGGAGCCCGATGCGGGGCTCGATCCCAGGACCCTGAGCCAAAGGCAGACGCTTAATGACTTAGCCACCCAGGCGCCCCTGGTTTTGTTTTTAATAGCATCTCACACTTTGATCTGTGGTAAGGTAGGGTTTGGGGGAGCTCTAAGAACCACTGTGTATTCCCAGGCTAGAAAAGACTAATGAAACCTCAAACTCTCTTTGAAGAACTGTTTCTCACTCATTGTCTTTGTTGCAGGCAGCACCTCACAGAAGTGGTAATGATTTTAACATGCTGTGAGGAATCAAGAGTAACAAACCCTACTGAAGGGGATGATGAATTAGGGACTGTGAATTTAACTGAAGCATTGCGGGGGGGAAAAACAATTGATAAAGGAGAAGCAACGAGTGTGGTTATTACTTTTTGTTTGTTTCCTTTACCCCTCTCTTCCTCAGGAACAAAACAGTGAGGAAGAGCAGTAACAAGCACGGGTTCATCAGCCAGCTTGTTCTGCACCTTAGGGGTTCCTCCTTCTATTTATAGGCTGGCAGCTGCTCAGCTCTGCATTAGCACCTATCAAGGAAAAAACCCAGCCTGCGTCTGACTTAAGATGAAAAGGGTACAGCAGGCACAGCTTTGCTCCCAGTTTGGGTGCAGACATAAAAGGATGTGCAGGCATACATTATGGCCCTAGATGGGCTTTTTAAAACATTTCAGCCCAATTTGTGGACCTTGTTTTTCCTCCATGTGGTTTTACATCATAGGTTCCACTCTGGCTCCTAGAAAAGGGTTTTTTTTTTTTCCCCCCAGAAGGGTTTTGTTTGGCCTGCTGGGAATTGGTCCACACAACCTAATTTTTTTTCCTCTTTTTTTTTTTCTTTAAGGTAAAATGCATATACATTGAAATTCACTATTTTAAAGTGTGCTTTTAATACATTTCACAATGTTGTGCAACCATCACCACTGTCTAATAGCAGAACATTTTCATCACCCCTAAAGAAAGCTGGTACCCATTAAGCAGTCACATGCCATGCTCCCCTCCCCCCCAGCCCTTGGCAACCACTAATCCACTTTCTCTCTTTGTGGATTTGTCTGTTCTGGACATTTCACATAAATGGAATCATACGATATATGGCCTACTGTGTCTGGCTTCTTTCACTTAGCATCACGTCTTCAAGGTGCATCCATGTTGTGGCATGTCTCACACAATCCAATTTTTTTTCTTTTAAGATTTTATTTATTTATTTGACAGAGAGAGACACAGCGAGAGAGGGAACACAAGCAGGGGGAGTGGGAGAGGGAGAAGCAGGCTTCCTGCTGAGCAGGGAGCCCTATGTGGGGCTCGATCCCAGGACCCTGGGATCATGACCTGAGCCGAAGGCAGATGCATAATGACTGAGCCACCCAGGCGCCCCGACCCTTTTATTTCAATTTCCTGCATATTGCCCAAGGAAACAAGAAGCAGGAGCCTCAGCCCACACTGCGGTGAGGACAGTCCTGACTTCCCTACTAATGCCTTCATAATGGATACATTATTAATGAAATTCACCTCCTTTCCTGTAGTAAAGTGTCTCAATGAGCTGAAAGGCACACATATCAGAGATCTTCTAGGTCACCCAATAGGGGAGATCAGACAACTGAAAATGCTGGCCAAATCTTATGGCTTAGACCCCCATATCCAACAGCCCTACGCCAGTGAGTGTATACGTACTGATGTGACCAATGTGAAATTCTTATTTTTAAAGCAATTTTGTTTCTTTTTATGATTTGCAGGTACTTTATTCACATGCCAGCCTTGGAAAAAAGGCTCCCATTGCGGTACCCTCTTACCCAACCTACCATTCAACTTTTTCATGAAGTTCTCAAGTTAGTTGAACAGAAACAATGTGTGAAATATTAACAAGAGTCTAAAATGTTAACCAGGAGTCAACCTAATATTTATGAGAAAACTTGTTTGATTTGTTTAATATCTGGCTATCCCTGTGTCTCATAAACAGATTTTATTTGAATGTTCCAACAATACCTGTAAGACAGGTCCTTAGAGTTTTTTATCTGCCACAAAAAAGAAACGGTTTAAATACACTGACATATGTAAAGTGGTGCTAAAAACAAGCGTTTCTCTAAAAAAGTTTCTAAAAATAAAAAAACTACAAAGGTTACAGAAGCCCATGGAGAGCAAATGTAGAAAGTGCAACCTGATGAGTTTTGTTAGTGTAATGATGGTGAGTGGTATGAAGCCACTGAAATGTCCAAAGATAAACTGTGGTTTACAAAGTGATCATTAGAGAAATGCCGAGTAATAGGTAGACACCCTCCTTCTCCACCTGTAAAAATTCTAGTGAAATAAGTATTCATGACAGAATGAACAGAAGAACACAGGCATAGCTATAAGGAAGGTCGGGTCCTCATTTATCGTGGGGAAGGAAGCTTGGACTTTCTTCAACACAATTAAATGCATTCTGGTGCTCAGTTTCAGGCACCTGTGGGCTAGTACAAGCAGTCTCATAGAGTCTCTGTGGAGGAGAAATCGTCTATAAGCAGTTATGACTCTCCCAACCATTGAAAAAAATGTCTTCACTATATCTTATGGCAATAAACTAATCCAACAAAAACTTCACTTTGGTGTCACTGTGAGATATTGAATTTGGGCTTCTAAAAACTTAGAAAGTGGGTCCTCTATATGATGCCTTGAAAGAGGATCAGAGAAAACCCCAAAGAAAGAGCTCCCCAAACAGATGTGCCCATGCTGTGCACTGGAGAGAGGATTAAACTTACTCATGACATTTGATTACTGCTTGCGGCTGAGCCATTAACCAGCTATTTGACCTCCAACAAATAGTCTATTCTACTATGTGGAGGGGTGGGACGAGATGTTCTGCAAGCTCTTGTCCAGCTCTAACATTCCCACTTCTTAATGCTCTGTGATGGGGGAGTGCATTCCTCTGCTCAGTGGATGATTTCACATGGATTCCAAATAATCCTTTCTTTGGACCAAACATTTCCCTTTCAGCTGGCACCATCATCACCCCACAAAGCATCCAAGCCCCCTCCACTATCACCCATCAAGGACTACAAGTCCTCTAGTTTCCACTCTGGGGGCAGTGATAGGGGGAGTAGAATGGTGTTTATGAGAGTTCTGGGCTGTTATATGAGGGACTGCTCCCAGAAGATGGTCAATCAAAAGCATATGAAAAGATCCTTGGGACAAAGGCAACAAGACTTCAAACTGTACTAATGAAGGACAGTGGGCTGACCACTGGTGAATGGTGGAACCCACCGAATGACAGAAGAGGATCAACTCGGCTCTACCTCAGCTTCTAAACAGTGCCCTGGCTCTGGGCCGGAAGCAGCACTGGCTATAGACAGGGCTTGGGCTTCCCTCCCACGTGCCTGAGGTGCTTGATGCCTCTCCTCTCCCACTGTTCTCTTTTCTCTGAGAGCATACTTTATCAAAGCTGTGGGAGCAAAAGCTCTGTCAGAAGGCATCTGCATCTTTCCATGTAGGGCTACATGGGTGGCATTCTTGAAAGCTAATGGTTGAATATTTGTCATCTTGATTTTCTTACAGCATTTGTCTATTTGTTTGCACAGTGGGGGAGGGGAGCCCCCAAATCAACACTTTAAAGGGTTAGCCTGCTACAGTTCTTTCCTACTGTTTTTTGCATTGTTGCCAAAGCCAAGAAAATCACTAAATAATCCATCTTTCTTAGTGATCAGAACACATTTGATTGACTAAATATTGACTTCCACTACAAAGTAATTACTTTTAGGAAATCTAATTGTAGAAAAATTTTGAATATGAAAATCACATATATAACTTTTTACAAATACAAAGGATCATCAAAAAAGCAAGCACACATAGCTAGTTTTCAGGCTGGGCTGAAGATTCTGGACTCTTTGACCACTTTTATAATATATATGCATTGCCATTTACCACCCACACTAAAAGTAAACTCACGGTAATCAGCTCTACCATTTTATATATACACATATATGTGCATGTATGTGTACACACATATCCAAAATAGGGGGTAAGAGCATGGGTTTTGAGTTTAAATGAGTTTAAATCGAGTTTAAATGGTTGAGTTTTTTTTTTTTTTTAAGATTTTATTTATTTATTAGAGAGAGAGAGCAGGCGCACAAGTAGGGGGAGGGGCAGAGGGAGAGGGAGAAAGAAACTCCCCACTGAGCAGGGAGCCCGAACCAGGACTCGATCCCATGACCCAGAGATCATGACCTGAGCCAAAGGCAGCCACCTAACCAACTGAGTGCCCCTAAATGGCTGAGTTTAAATCTCAGTTCTGCACTAGTTTTGGACATTGGGAAATTACTTAGTATCTCTATGCTTCAGTCAAAACTAAGATAGTACAACCTATCCCATGAGGTTGTTAGGAGCTTTTATGCAAAGATGGTGTTAATACACGTAACCTGGTATGTGGCATGTAGTAAGGATCCAGTACATGGTATTTATTATTATTATTACCATTATTATTACTATCAAATAATATCAAAGCTGGCTAAGAACTTATAGATTAATAAGTACTGGCCTTTAAAATTAAATAAAAAATAAATAAATAAATGTACTGGCTTTATTTTTTTTGGACCAATTGGGAGACCAGCTACTATACTCAGAGAGCCCCTGATCAATATAGCATTGAAGAACAGATTCATTTGGTTATTAAATTTAAAAATTCAATTTTCTGTTAGCAGGAGTGTGACTTAATTGCCAAGTGACCATTTCTATTGCTTACCGCCGTGTAGGACTATTGGACCTAACTGATATTTATCAATGCCAGAGCTGTGTGGGAAATATTCTTCCAAGGGTAGACAGAAAGCGTTTTAATCACGTAAACTTTTTTTAGCCTTTGACTTAAACAGCACGAAAAGGGGGAGGGGCAGAAGGAGACAGAATCTCAAGCAGACTCCCTGCTGAGCGCAGAGCCCAACTCGGGGCTCTATCTCACAACCCTGAAATAATCACTGGAGCCAAAATCACAACCCTGAGATAATGACCTGAGCTGAAATCAAGAGGTGGACGCTCAGCTAAGCCACCCAGGCCCTCTTGATGGAAATTTTTGAGCAACTTTTAATAGTGCTATCTGATTTCTTTTTGTTCATTGTGTTTACTTCTAAAATGCAATTCCGGCTTGTAAGGTCTGATTGAACTTGGGTCTCTGTAGGAGGGAGACAGCCAGAAATTCTCCATCCAGTCAGACCAAGCACTCCTGTATCTGCCTATCTGTGTATCTGGGGTCTGAAGCTTTTCTCATTTTCTCGGTTTCTTGGCTAGAAATCTCAGTAGTGTAACTTTGTGGCTTAGAGTCCAGATTCGATGACAAAAAGACCTTGTTTTGATTCCTTCCTGCCTAATTCCTCATTAGACTTTTAGCAGGTTATTTAACCTCTTCCACAACTTCCACTTATAAGAAAAAGTCTACCTTAAGGGTTTTTGTGAATAGTCATTCATTTATATATAAAATATAATTCTATGGCTACTACATACTGGGACAAACCGTATGGCATTGTCAATATCCACAATTTCATATGGTTCAAACAAATAAAAACACCTCAATAAACTATAGCTATTATCCTAACAGACACATTAACTTGCTTGATGAACTCATACTTTAAATACTAATCGTCTATTCTAATTTCCCAGATGGTGTGGCATTTTGTTATAACCTGGCTTATTCTTGCATAGTTTGAGTAAACCTTATACTATCTAGTTTAATTACAAATTATTGAGTGGGCATAACATATTTAAATATGTTCAAATGGAATTTTATATTTTCTTCCTTGCATCTCCCCAAAATAAAAATCTGTTCTTCCCCCAATCTTCTCCGTGAATGGTACTTCATTCATCCCACTGTTCAAAAGAGAAACTTGACAAACCTCTGGGTTTTCTCCTTTCTTTTCATTCTCCAAATGCAACTGACAAAACTGTAAGCTATTTACAAGTGTACCATGTGATGATTTCATCTGCCTAAACATTGTGAGAGGATTTCCCCCCATCCATCCATTACCTACATATTCTCCTGTTGGGTTTTCTTGGTGAGAACATTTAAGTTCTACTTTCCTAGCAAGTTTCAATTATATAACATGGTATTATCAACCAAAATCACCATGTTATACATGAGATTCTCAAACCTTCATCTTACAACTAAAAGTCTGTACCCTTGAAAGTTGGGAGAGGTAGCAACCTCTCCCTATTTCCCCTGCGCCCTAGCCCCAGGCCATCACTTTCTATTCTGTTTCTATGAACTCAACTTTTTTTGTTTTGTTTTGTTTTTAAATAAAGGGTTGTTTTAAGCCTCTAAGTTTTAGATTGGTTTATTTTTTTTTTAATTTATTTTTTCACACCCAAAGTATTTTATTGTTGTTGTTGTCCTCTACAGAAACATTATTTTCAAATAGGATACATGGTGCAGAGAAAAATTTAAATACAAATATTTAGGTAGTAATAGGAACCCTACCCATTCTCACCAATCTTCAGTTGTTATTAATCACTAAATTAATCTAACTAATTAATCTAATCTAAACTAATCACTAAGTTCAACAGAAAAATAATGAAGCTCACCTTCACGGGAAAGACCCCATTTATCTTTCCAATGTTTCCTGTTTTCTCTTCCTTTCCTTACCTACAAGGGAAAAAAAAATTCGTATCACAGTGGGATGCTGCTGGTGTGTATCAAAAACCCTTGGCAGCAGTTTGTTTCCTGGCCAGCTCCGAGGCCTCTCCCACTCTCCCTGGAGTGGTTTATTAAATAGCAATAGATAAAACAATCAAGAACATTTCCATTTATTTTATTTTATTTTTTTAAAGATTTTATTTATTTATTTATTTGAGAGAGAGAGAGAAACAGCACGAGAGGGGATAGGGTCAGAGGGAGAAGCAGGCTCCCCGCCGAGCTGGGAGCCCGATGTGGGACTCGATCCCAGGACTCCGGGATCATGACCTGAGCCAAAGGCAGTCGCTTAACCAACTGAGCCACCCAGGCACCCCCATTTCCATTTATTTTAAACGTCAATGTTAGGGTAATTCCAAATTCAGTCATTTGCCAGTCAGGTACTCTAGCTGAAGCATTTCACTTGTCTGTATGTTCTTGCTCTTTTTTCCTACGTTGTTAAAATCGTATAAATTTTCCCTTTTGTCACTATAAATGGATTCAGTAATATACCAAAGAGTTCTTCTAGTCCCTTTAAAACAGGATTTCTATCCGTCCAGACACAGCAGGGTCCACACCGGCACTGTCCCTTACCGGGGAGGGGCCCACGGAATCGCACGTGAGTGCTGATGGTATGATGTGCACCAGGTGGGCTGAGATCGTGTCTCACCTCGGCCCTTCCTCGTCGAGCCGGCGCTTAGAAGGGCCTGGTGAGGGAAGGTTTTCAAGCATGGAGGGACAAGGTGTTTGAAGGTTTATTGGTTAGCTATCAGACTGGCTTCTGGGTTTGGGGAAACCTTGAGTCAAAGGATTTTCTTTTCTTTCCATTTTGTTCCGGTCTGCTTTTCCTTTCCTCTTGCTGTCTACTTGGAAGGTGACTCTGACCCTGAAGAAGTAAGAGGGGCTCTGGATAAAAGAAGCCAAAGGCAAAAAGGCAAAAGAAAAGGAAGCAAGATTATGTGCCCCAAGATTCTCAAAAGAGGCAAAGAGGACCTCTAAGTGTCCTTCTAGGTGGCCCTCTCCTCTGGAGGCCCCAGGAGAGGTGTGGGGTTTCAGGGCAGAAGTTATGCCTATAAGTAAAGATATTGGAATTGACCAAACACTAACTCACTTCTGTCCTCTTTCTACTCCTGAAAGTGATGGGGACAGAGTTGTAGCAGTGTTGGCAGTGACTGTGGATATGGTGATCTGTTCGGCCAGCAAGGAAGGCGGTGGAGGAGGGACGAGCTTGTAGATCAAGTGACACAGAGTGACGGTGGGTCTTTGTGGGCTATCCTGCAATAACTGCCATTGTTTATAACATTGTTTCTACAGGGAAATTATTCCGTCTGCTGCACGGCTGACCTACAAACCAATGTGAAAAGGACACATTTATAAAGGGAGTATTTTACTTCTATGAGCAACTACAACCACCAGAGGGTGTAGTTGGGTTAGGAAGACAAAGAAAGAAAAGCAAAACTTTCCTCTAAGCAGAATTGACTCTTAAACTTTTAAAATTCCTGTGGACCTTCAAAATTAAATTCTCTTGTTGTCATGCTTCTTTAATATGTACTAACATAAATATAGGTGTAAGAAAACTCCTTATGCTCTTATTAAATCAACAAAGATTTATGATGGAAAAGTTTATAAAATTAAATATGAATTAGTATCGTTAATGTAATGCATGCCGTTTTGCTGAAACTCCATCTCCTCTTGCAAAATGAATATGGTAGAATGTACAACATAGGCTCTTGAGTTCAGTATCCTGCTATCACTTTTCACTCTTCTTTTTTTTTTTTTTTAAAGATTTTGTTTATTTGACAGAGACACATCAAGAGAGGGAAACAAGCAGGGGGAGTGGGAGAGGGAGAAGCAGGCTTCCTGCTGAGCAGGGAGCCCTATGTGGGGCTCGATCCCAGGACGCTGGGATCATGACCTGGGCCGAAGGCAGACGCTTAATGACTGAGCCACCCCGGTGCCCCCTGGCATGGAGTTTTAAGATCAGCAAAGACCCGGGCACCTGGGTGGCTCAGTTGGTTAAGCGACTGCCTTCGGCTCAGGTCATGATCCTGGAGTCCTGGCATCAAGTCCCGCATCGGGCTCCCCGCTCGGCGGCGAGTCTGCTTCTCCCTCTGACCCTCCCCCCTCTCATGTGTTCTCTCTCTCTCTCATTCTCGCTCTCTCAAATGAATAAATAAAAAAATAAAATCTTTAAAAAAAAAAAGAATTTATTTATTTGAGACAGAGAGAATGAGAGACAGAGAGCATGAGAGGGAGGAGGGTCAGAGGGAGAAGCAGACTCCCCGCTGAGCAGGGAGCCGGATGCGGGACTCGATCCCCGGACTCCAGGATCATGACCTGAGCCGAAGGCAGTCGCTTAACCAACTGAGCCACCCAGGAACCCCTCAAATAAATAAATTCTTTAAAAAAAAAAAAAGATCAGCAAAGACCCATGCCTTAGCAGTAGGAATTAGGAAACAAAGACATGAAAGCCATATATAGCAGTTTCATTGGCTTCTCCCAGAGGCTCATCTAGTCCAATATGAGTGAAGCTTTGGGGGTTAAGCCAAACTTCAGACATGTTCTGATCTCCTTTTGTGACTCAGTGGCCTGAGGGGTTCCCACTACTCCCCACTCTTCCAAATACCACCTCAAAAAGCAGGTTATAACAAAGGAAACAAAGTGAAAGATTTCATCACAATTAGGATCCTCTGATATCTGAGAGCATGTAAGGTCATTTTAGGGCAGGAGGAGCGAAACTTCTCAAAAAGCCACATTTACTCAGAAAAGCTGGAAGACAGGACAGGAGTTTTGTAACTGTATGACATAATTTGGCTAACATCGTGCATTGGGTTATACAAAATGATTCCTCATTGCCAAGTCTCAAGACTAAATTCAGTTGCCAGTGTGACTTCGGATGGTTCAGTGCTAACAATAATGAAAAGATGCCACAAAATAGTGAATTTTAAGGAGACCAAGAAATATTTCTCTAAAACATAAAGTATGCTAAACATAAGAGTGTGTGTGTGTGTGTGTGTGTGTGTGTGTGTGTAGTGGACCAGATCCAAGAACTAAAGTGGTCCACAAACTGAAATTTGTTGAGATTGGTCTGTTGAAGTGATGCTGATGAGAGCATTCTGGTAAGCTCGAGTCCTCATTCCTTCAGAACAGGACTATCACTAGCATTATTTCATACTTCATCAAGCCCTGACTGGAGCAATGTGTCATAATGGACAGGAAAGGGAAAGGGGGAAAAAGCACCATCTGTCTCTCTGGCAGATGTGCCAGGGACATTCGACATGGGCAAAATGTCTTACGTGGTCTGTCAAAGGTTTAGGAGGTTCCATATGATTTTCAAGGATCTCATTCCAGAGAGAAATCAATTCAATTTAATAAGCATCTTTTCTGAGTTAGCTGGGTACTTAGGGCATACAAAAAATAAATAAAACTGGGTCCCTCTTCTAATAAGCTAAGTTTTCAAAGCTAAATTATTTGAGTACAATCTTCAAATTTTTTTGCCATATCATCTATATTTTTACTTAATATTTTTCTAACATTATTATTTACTCAATAATTTTCTACTCTATTGACCTACTTTAGCCATGTCTTAAAGGATATCTGGGAAATCATGGAGTTGATGTTCTAGATATATATTTTCAAGTACTTGTGTGTACATATGTTTCTAATGTACATTTTTAAATAAACACAATTTTTATATTTTTACATGTCCTTTTCTTAGATTACCTAAAATAATCTTTGTACCCCACTATGAGAATGATAATAGTAAGGAATACTCAAAGAAAATATTTTGCAAGGGCAGAACAGGTCAGATGATAGAGACACAAAGAAAGTGTTACAGGAAATCATAGGAAAAAGTTTAATTTTGATTGGTGCATCTAGGAGGCCTATTTAAAAGACTTGGTATTTGAGGAGGTTTTAAAGATATCTAAGTCTGTGATAATTTTTTAACAGTACAGAACATGGAAAATGGTAGGATTTGACAAAGCTCAGTGGTTGGTGAGTGCACAGATATTCCTATATTATTTCTCTGTAGCTTGAAACATTTCACCATAACAATAATAAAGTGTCTAGGATTTGGAGAAGAGAAAAGCATTCCACGTAGAAGAGAAAGTATGAATGAAAGCACAGAATCCTGGGGGAGCCTGGGTAGCTCAGTTGGTTAAGTGTCAGACTTTTGGGCTCAGCTCAGGTCTTGATCTCAGGGTTCTGAGTTCAAACCTCATGTGAGGCTCCACAATGGGTGTGGAGCCTACTTTAAAAAAAAAGAAAGAAAGCACAGAATCCTGGAATTCCAGCTGGGTGGTTTAGTCAAAGGTCTAGTCAAAGGTGAGTGTTGGGGTCCCTGGGTGGCTCAGCTGGTTGAGCATACAACTCCTGGTTTCAGCTCAGGTCATGAGAAGGAGATCCGAGTTGGGCTCCTAGCTTGCCAGGGAGTTGGCTTCTCTTCTCCCTCTGTGCTACGTACCCCCCAAGGCCTCCCCCCACCGCCGCTTATGCGCACACTCGCGTTCTCTTTCTAATAAATAAATAAATCTTAAAGAAAAGAAAGGTGAGCGCTGGAAAATTAAGATGCTGCCAGATCATGCAGGACCCTGGTTAAATGGTCCTAAGAGTCTGTGGGTGAGGGAAAACATTAGAGGATTCTGACAATGTATAATCAGAGTAGCAGATTAGGAATAGAATTCTAAGAGAAATTTATAAAATGGGGAGAGCCCAGATTTGGAAAGATCATATAATAATGATTCAGGTGAAAATACAGTGGTTTACCTAAGTTTCATAATACCCTGATTTTTTTTCCTTATTCTGCCAGCTTGCATTCTATTTTTACTAAGGAAAAAAAAATCCAGGGCTCCTGGCTGGTTCAGTTGGTAGAGCATGTGACTCCTAATCTCAGGGTTGTGAGTTTTTGAGCCCAATGTTGGGTGTGGAGCCTACTTGAAAGAAAGAAAGAGAGAGAGAGAAAGAGAAAGAACAAAATTCATTCCCACTGGGCAGTCATATTTCCTCCTTCTTAGCCCAGATCCTCTGGTCTCATCCAACTATATTGAAGACCAGGGGTTTGTAAACTTCCTCTGTAAATGGTCAGATAGTAAATATTTTAGGTTTTGTAGGCCATACAGTCATTGCTGTAACTACTTAACTTCATTATAGTGAGAAAAGCAGCCACAGATAATACATATGAGTGGATGTGGCTATATTCCAATAAAACTTTATTTATAGAGACTGAAATTTAAATTTTAGATAATTTTCATGTACCATGAAATATTTTTCTCAACATGTTAAAAATGTAAAAAACCATTCTTAGTTTTTAGACTATAGAAAAATTGGCTTCAGATTAGAGAAATGCAAAATAAAACCACGATGAGATACCACTTCTCACCCCCTAGATGGCTTTATAAAAAAGATAATAGCATTTCTTGGCAAAACTGGAACCCTCACACATTACTGGTGAGAATGTGAAATGTCACAGCAGCCTTGGAAAACAGTCTGGCAGTTCCTTGAAAGGTTAAACACAGAGTTACCCTATGATCCAGCAATCCTACTTCTAGGTATATACCCAAGAGAAATGAAAACATATATCCACACAAAATATCATATACAAATGTTTATGGCAGCATACTCATAACCAAAGTGTACTCATCCATAAAATAAATTATTTGGTAATAAAAAGAAATGAAGTACTGATGTGCTACAATATGGCTGAATCCTAAAAACATGCAAAGTGAAGGAGACCAGTCCTAAAGGACCACATATTATATGATTTCACTTACATGAAATGTCAGAATAGGTAAATCTATAAAGAAAAAAAGTAGATTAGTGATTACTTACAGTTAGAAGGGACAGGGGAAGTGACTGCTTATGGGTGTGGGATTTGGGGGGTATGATGACACTGTTACAAAATTAATTGTGGTGATGGGAGCACAACTCCGTAAATATACTAAAAACCAATGAATTGTACACTTTAAAAGGGGGAACTGATGGTATGTGAATGATATCTCAATAAAGCTGTTAAAGAATAAATATTAACAGGCTACAGACTCCTTGGTCCTGCAGGTTTGCTAGCTCTAGGATAGATACCAGATAAACTGGTACCTCTCAGATGCCTACTAGTGGATTCAGCTATTTAAACTTGGAAAATTGAATTTAGAAGAGCTGGAAGATGACTGTAGTCAGATGGACCTTTGTTGTTGATACTTGGGGGTGAGGGGGTCTAGATGTCTTATAGATGTGTGATGTAAGCAATGATAAACTCCTGTTGACCTGGTGGTTTGTAATTAAAGCCAGGAACTCAACCCACATGCTCAGATACACTCAGACTCATGTTATTTCCAGTATTGGGTTCTTGCATAGACACTAGGCTGTGAAGACCTTCACTTGGCCCCAGCCAAGCTTCTCAAGGAAGCAATCATTTTGTCTATTTCTCTTTTTGTAGACCAGCTGGCTAGTTAGCTGTAATTCTTCAATCTAAATTTTTCTTCTTACTTAAAAAAAAAAAAATTTTTTTTTTAAAAAGGGGAGCTTGCCTGCCTCAGTCGGTGGAGCATGTGACTCTTGATCTTGATGTTGGGTGCAGAGATTACTTAAGAATAAAATCTTAAAAAAAAAAAAAAAGTAAAATAAAATACTGGTGAAAGCTTGACTGGAGGAGCACTTATTTTAGGAATAATGCTTTTAAGAGCCGAGGAAAGTTGTAACCCAGGACTGCTACCCATGTGCTGGTCAGAATAAAGACTGTCCCAAATTTTGTAAAGGACAATCTTATCCACTTCTCTTAAATTCTTAGAATCTCCCAAGTGAGATATTACAAACCTTCTTCAGGAAGACTAAAAATTTTAGGAAACAAAGCACATAGCAGGGTTTCTGCTTTCTTTTTTTTTTTTTTTTAAAGATTTTATTTATTTATTCATGAGAGACAGAGAGACAGAGGCAGAGGGAGAAGCAGGCTCCCCGCGGAGCAGGGAGCCCGATGCGGGGCTTGATCCCAGGACCCTGGGATCATGACCTGAGCCGAAGGCAGGCGCTTAACGACTGAGCCACCCAGGTGCCCGGGTTTCTGCTTTCAAGAGGTTAGTTTCTCAAATGATTTCCAGGCTCAATTCTTAGATAATTTGTGTTCCATTTCCTCTCTCTCTATGCCTTGCAGGTGGTGATAGCTAATTTAAAAAAAAAAAGGAAGAGAATCTTTGGTTTTATCATTATGTGTCAAGAAGAGGTCATCTGTAGAAAAAAACATTTAATATTATGCAGAAAGTACAGCCCCAAGACTCTACGAAGACTTTTGTCTTGTACTCAAATGGATGAATGGATGGAACTGCCACCTTTTAGTAATGTAGGCAAGAACGAAGGAATGAATTATGGGAGGAGCTAAGAATTCAATGATATATACATACTTAAGGAAAAAATACTCAAAAGATCTTCTTTGAAGAGAAGATATGAATTTTAATGATGCTAATGGTGTCACTAAAAGAACCAAATAAGTCCATGATCATTTAAAACACAAAGGAAGAGTCTAAATGAATGCTCCAATCTCCTACAGAATTGACTAGAAAGAAAATGTTGACAAAGATACAGTTCCAATCTAGTTCTGGAGCTCAAATAATGTTAATATATGAAAACAACATTTTTATTTTATTAAGAAAAATGATTTAAAAATTTGTTGGAGTTCAAAGTCAAGCAGAGAAAGTCAATTATCATCATATGGTTTCACTTATTTGTGGAACATAAGGAATAACATGGAGGACATTAGGAGAAGGAAAGGAAAAATGGGGGGGGGGAATTGGAGGGAGAGATGAACCATGAGAGACTATGGACTCTGAGAAACAAACAGGGTTTTAGAGGGGAGGGGGGAGGGGGGATTGGTTAGCCCGGTGATGGGTTTTAAGGAGGGCACGTACTGCATGGAGCACTGGATGTTATACAAAAACAATGGATTGTGGATCGCCACATCAAAAACAAATGATGTACTGTATGGTGACTAACATAACATAATAAAATTTTAAAAAATAAATTAAAAAAATTTGTTGGAGTTCATAGTATAGCATTAGAAAAATTAATTACCATAATTATTTCAGCAACTAGTTACTGAGTATCAACTATGTGCTAGTCACTGTAAAGAATAAGAAGACCCAGTGCCCATCTTCGAGAAGCTTACTATATAGCAGGGGGAATAGGTTAACCACAGAAATAATTATAACATAAGGTGGTTGATAATAAATGACCAGGAGGTTCGAAGTTTTGTGAGTTATCAGGAGAAAAGGCTTTTCTCTTATTGAAATAATCAATAAAATTCTCATGAAGGAAGCAGCATTTGAGATGAGAAACAGTAACATTTGCATAGTCTGGGATATGAGAGAAGAGCATTCTAGGTGGTGGTACCGCAACAACAAAGCACAGAAGTGGGAAAGCAGGAGAGGTTTTTGGCAAACAGAATGGCTATTTTGCCAGAGTATAAACTACTATATATATGTATTTTTTATTTTATTTATTTATTTTTTAAAGATTTTATTTATTTGACACACAGAGAGAGAAAGAGCACACAAGCTGGGGGGAGGGGCAGAGGGAGAGGGAGAAACAGGCTCCCCGTGAGCAAGGAGCCCAATGCAGGACTTGATCCCAGGATCCTGGATCATAACCTGAGCTGAAGGCAGATGCTTAACCAACTGAGCCACCCAGGCGCCTCTCTTTCTCTCTCTCTCTCTCTCTCTATTTTTTAGAAGAAAGACAGTAGGAAATACAAATACAACTGGAAAAGTAGGTAGGAGTCAGAGTATGAAGAGCTTTTCATTCATTCATTCACTCATTCATTCATCCACTCATTCAACAAACATTCACTGAGCACCTGTGCCTACCATTGCGCTAAACCCATTGGCAAAAAAAAAAATCGATAGGAGATTTGAATGCTATAACCACATCAACTGTGTATTTGTTGACTTTCACAACTAGAGGCCTAACCATTCCTTTGACAAAATGAAGTCACGTTATTTGTCTGCTCCCCAAATTTCATAGGGAATTAGTCCAGTTATCAACGGTGGTGGTCTGAATCTATGTAAAGAGATATGCCTTTCTCTCGGTCTCACAGGAATTCAAAAGTAATTTTGAGGAAGAAAGAAACACATTTGCGACCAATTATACTTTCAAGTTACACTCTAGTTTCAAGGAACTAGGTCAAATTCCTTAGCAGGTTTGGAAGGATTTAACCTGTTCCTCTCTGGGGGTAGTCACTGCTGTAGCTTTTGCATATGAGGCTGGTCCTGCTGTTTGTCCCAGAGAGGGTGACAGCATTATGATAATCATGCCTCCATGGCTGACCCACCAAACTGGCCAAATTTGGGCTTTATCAACAGGAAGCTACTGCTAAAGAATTCCAAAGACAAATTCTTGCAGCTGATTTCAGTCTTTTTTTTTTTTTTTTTTAAGATTTTATTTATTTGCGAGAGAGAGAATGAGAGACAGAGAGCATGAGAGGGAGGAGGGTCAGAGGGAGAAGCAGACTCCCTGCCGAGCAGGGAGCCTGATGTGGGACTCGATCCCGGGACTCCAGGATCATGACCTGAGCCGAAGGCAGTCGCTTAACCAACTGAGCCACCCAGGCGCCCGCAGCTGATTTCAGTCTTGAACGTGATTAGAATATCAGTCTGTAAACTGAAGGTAGGCACACTTTGAAGATCCGTTGAAACTGTAGGAATGCAGATCTTAAAGCAGCAAACATGGGCATGCTGGCTATTAAAATAAAGAGGGTGTGTCTACGTTTAAATACTTTTTTTTTTTTTTAAAGATTTTATTTATTTTTTAGAGAGCAAGCGAGAGAGAAACAGCATGAGAGGGGAGAGGGTCAGAGGGAGAAGCAGGCTCCCCGCTGAGCGGGGAGCCCGATGTGGGACTTGATCCCAGGACCCTGGGATCATGACCTGAGCCGAAGGCAGACGCTTAACCATCTGAGCCACCCAGGTGCCCTACGTTTAAATACTTTTAAAAGAAAATGTGAAATAACAAAACGTTAAGAATAGAAATGGAAGTAACTGAAATGCAGAGCAATTATACAGATGACAATGAAAATGCAATGTAAGAATGTATTAAGAGAAAAGACTAGAGTAAAAGATTATCATTAGTTCAAGGGACTATAATAAGACTTCCCAGGCTGAGCGTGAATTGGGTGTAAGTGGGGTTAGGGGCTAAAAAAGCTTTCTCAGTTTGAAGCCAGAATGGTGGAACTCCTTGTCCTCGGGGTATTCACCCAGGCCTCATATTAAATACCGCAGGAACCGCTGTCAAAGTTGTGTTTGTACTCAGGAAACAGCGCTGCATGCAAGTCCTATGCAAAGCTTCCGGGCCTTGAAAGGCCTCACGTTTCTACCTATACTGTCCTACTTACCACTCCCGTGTTAGTCTTCCAATAATTCAGTATCTGAGAATACCCAATCACTGTCCTTTCACTCCCTCAACCTGAAATCCATGTTGGGCCAGTGCAATCAAGAAAACGGCCTAGTTTTGATCCCCCAGACAAATGCAGGAGCCATTTAAAAAAATCAAAATTCTGGCCGGTTGACACTCTCTATAAACTGGAAAGGAAGACATAGCAGAAACAGCTTTCATTTAATTCAGCCAATCAGTGTATATGTTTGAGTGCCTAATATATTCCTAGCATTGTGCTTGACGCTATTAGGGAGAGAAGTGTCAGAGGCTAATAGTCAGGAATACAGGGTCAGCACAATTAAATAAAGAAGGTACAAGACAGTACATGATTAGCTGTTCTCTCTCCCCTTTGGATGTCCTGTGCTAAGAAGGCGCCCTTGTCAACTGCCTTGCTACCATGGTGACAGTTACTAAGAATGCACAGATCCACATCTGAACTGGTTAGAGAGTTCTATTTGTTGTTATTATTGTTTTTAAATATGTAGTTTCTCCAGTCGGATGAATAGTTCTTAATGGTGGTCTCCAATTTTCTCTATGGATTCTCTATATTTGAATCTTTCTTTCAAGTCTATATTCTTTCCTTGAAGAAAACCGAACCAAAAGCACGTGGACCCATCTGCGCGGACCCTGCACAGTTTGGGAGTTTTTCCCCTGCTTTGGGATCAGGCTTTATTGTTTGGAATGACCTCAAGTGCCCCAGGTTTCTAAATTCATCCAATCTGTTAATATCAGGTATATTCCCCAAGGTTAAGAAAGAATTCTTGATCACATCTTACTTGTCTTCTCTGTGTCCCACTTCATCCTAGCTGTGACCACCGTCCCCTCCTCATTTATTCCCCAAGCACCATTATATACATGTGATTGTTTACAACAGATTTTTAATGAAAGTCAGGGAATAACAGAGGAGGTAGTATAATACAGCATAGGACAGGAAATATAAGTACCTAAAAAGTTCTTTGGCCATTTTCAACACAGGGAATTTCTCACTGTTTTTTTCTGCTCAGGGCCTGCTTGCTGCCATTTTGCTCAGACTTCCTTCTCCATCTCTTTCCCAAGCAGAAAATGAAGTCCTGCTGTTTGTCCCAGAGAGGGTGACAGCATTATGATAATCATGCCTCCGTGGCTGACCCACCAAACTGGCCAAATTTGGGCTTTATCAACAGGAAGCTACTGCTAAAGAATTCCAAAGACAAATTCTTGCTTTCAGGTTCAATCTCTGAAATTATATTATTCTGAGCAATGTAATTCTCATTGTCAAACCTCCTTCCATATGAACTGACCACCCCAAAAGGCCAACCTTTTATTTTCCTTCGCAAGCAAAAGCTCCATTTACCCAAGAAGTGAATTTTGCTATTCCCCTAGAATGTAAAATAGCAGCTAAAAATAACTATTTTAAAAGTTACTTCTTATCTTTCCCTGTTCACATGCTTTTTGGCTTAAGTCTCCCATTTGATCTGTATTTAAGGTACTGTTTTTCTTGAGACTCTCCAAAGGACAGATATAAAGTCAAAGTTTCAGAATCATTTTGCATTGTGCATAAGCCAGTCATGGGTTTGGGAGAATTCTAGTTCTTCTTTTTTTTTTTTAACTTCATTTTCTAATAAGTAATTCCTCAAAGATTCAGAAAAGCTATGGAATGATTTGTGAGTTTCTGATTGTCCTGTAAGAGATAGGGTGACGAATAAAAACGGGCTCCCTGTAGAAAACACCCTACCATATCTGGCATTATCTACAGGCCAGGAATTAGGCACCCAGCACAATTTTCCTAAAAAAACACCTTTCTCTATTCAGTCACAGGAGGAGATGCGTAGGCAGTAACCAGAACTTTGCTTTAAGGATAAGAATCTTATCTCTGGGGGTACCTGGGTGGCTCAGTCGTTAAGCATCTGCCTTTGGCTCAGGTCATGATCCCAGGGTCCTGGGATCGAGCCCCACATCGGGCTCCCTGCTCAGCGGGAAGCCTGCTTCTCCCTCTCCCACTCCCCCTGCTTGTGTTCCCTCTCTTGCTGTATCTCTCTCTGTCAAATAAAAAATAAAATCTTAAAAAAAAAAAAAGATAACACATGTAAAATGCCTAGCACAGAGACGCCTGGGTGGCTCACTCAAGTGAGTGTCCAACTCCTGATTTCGGCTCAGGTCATGATCTGAGGGTCATGGGATTGAGCCTTGTGTCGAGCTCTGCAGTTGGTGGAGAGTCAGCTTGAGATTCTTTCCTTCTGCCCCTTCCCCCCCTCACGCTTGCTCTCTCTCTAAAAACAAATAAATAAAATTTTATTTTTTTAAAGATTTTATTTATTTATTTAACAGAGAGAGACAGAGCGAGAGAGGGAACACAAGCAGGGGGAGTGGGAGAGGGAGAAGCACGCTTCCCGCCAAGCAGGGAGCCTGAGCAGGGCTCGATTCCAGGACCCTAGGACCATGACCTGAGCCGAAGGCAGATGCTTAACAACTGAGCCACCCAGGCACCCCTAAATAAAATTTTAAAATGCCTATAACACAATGTCTGGAACCATCAGCTGCCACCATGGTCACAATCACCAACCCCCCCCCCATCATCATCATCATCGCTAAGAGTACAGATTTTGGTATTAGCCAGACCCTGATGGGAGTCCCAGTTCTGCCACTTGGTGTAACTGTAGGTAACCTACTTACCTGGCCTGAACCCCAGTTTCTTCATCTATAAAATGGGAATAAAAATAGTGTCTACCTAATAGGATAGTTGTGAGGAATATACATACACTCACTTGAGTGTATATACTTAAACACATATGTTGAAACTGTTCAAACATTAGCTGTTCCATAGTATTTATTAACCTACAGAAGTATACAGAGTCAAATAAGAATACACACACATACAGCCTTGGTGGAATTTCTCTTTGCTCAGCCCAAATGAAAGCTAGAACGTTCACATGTACTGAACTTTCACTGTATACAGATATCAGCACACAAGAATATGGAATGACAAAAACAGGAGAAGAGATGCTATTTGCGATGTTATAACCCGGAAACGGTTATTCTGAACAAGTATACGCCAATTACTTACACAAGAATGAGTAAGACTGAGTTGGCGCTTTCAAGGAGCTTGCAATCTAGTGGAGGAAGAAAGCAGGCTATTACGATGCGGAGTGGCCCGCGAATGGCAGAGGTAGAGCTTAGAGCTACGGAGGCTCACCAAAGGGCATCCTATCTGGTAATGGTGGAGGTAGGGAAGGGAGTGTCAGAGAAGGTTTCTCAAATAACAGAATAAGGTGTTGGCCAAAGATGAGAAGAGATGGAAAGAGCCTGAAGCCACAAACCAGCTGTGGTGGGTGCTCTGAACTGGCTCTCGGCATCCACTTCAAACCTCTAGGTGTGTTTTCAGATCCTGCAGGGGCTAAAGAAGGAAAAACCGCATTTCCCCCATCTCCCCGCAGCGAGGGTTCTGCTTTTGCCAATTAGAAGCACTTGAAAGGTGGATCCAAGGTTGGAGCTTTGTTTCTGCTGCAAACTCACCGGTGGGCCCAGCGGGCTTTCCTGTGGCATTATTTCAGTGTCTAGGTACTAACTCCCTGGGTGTTAAGAGGTCATCAGAGGGGCAGCAGTGCTTCCTGACGTTGGATCACAGCTACAGTGGCATGTCTTTGAACTCTACAGTACCAATGGAGTCCAATGATTGCCACCTTTCTGATTATTGCAGAGGTAGCAGCTCCCCCAGTAGGCCAGAACATCAGTCTTGTCCTAGGAATCATTCCTGGAGACCCCCTAAGGGACACAACCACCCTATCCAATGATTTGCTAAGCTCCTGATTTCCTGTATTAAATCCCTTTTTGCTTAAAATGGTGTGAGTGGTTCCTATTTCTTGCACCTAACATCAACAAAACACAAAAATGTAAAACGGGCCATGAATAATATAGCTCGCGGGGGTTAGTAAACTTCTTCTGTAATGGGCCAAGAGAGTAAATATTTTCAGCGTGTGGGCCACCCATGATCTTCACCTCCCCTTCCTTCCCCTCCTCAGTGCTAAGTATATTCACATTGTTGTGCAGCCATCTCCAGAACATTTTCATTTTGCAAAACTGAAACTCTACACTTCTTACATAGTCCTTCCCCATTCCCTCTCCCTTTCCCCTTCTCTCCTGGCCCCTGGCAACCACCATTCTACTCTGTCTCTATCAATTTGACTACTCTGGATACCTCATGTAAGTGGAATCACACGGGATTTGATTTTCTGTGACAAGCTCATTTCTCCTAGCATAACATCCTCAAAATCCATGCTGTAGCATGTGACAGGATTTCCTTCCTTCCTTTGTAAGGCTGAATAATATTCCATTGTATGGATATGACACATTTTGTTTATCCATTCCTCTGTTTATGGACAATTGGGTTGCCCCCACCTCTTGGCTATTGTGTATAGTGCTGTTATAAACATGGGTACGTAAGTCTCTTCAAGATCTTGCTTTCAATTCTTTTGGATGTACACCCAGAAGTGGGATTGCTGGGTCATATACTAATTCTAAATTCCTCCACACTGTTTTCCATAGGGGCTGCACTACTTTACATTCCTACCAGCAATGCAAAAGGGTTCCAATTTCTCCACATCCTTGTTAACACCTGTTATTTTCTGATTTTTTGATAGTAGCTATCCTAATGAGTAGGAGGTGATATTTCACTGTGGTTTTGATTTGCACTTCCCTAACGATTGTGACATTGAGCATCGTTTCTTTTAAAAAAAATTTTTTTTTTAAAGATTTTTATTTATTTATTTGACAGAGAAAGACATAGCGAGAGAGGGAACACAAGCAGGAGCAATGGGAGAGGGAGAAGCAGGCTTCCCGCTGAGCAGGGAGCCCAATCTAGGGCTCGATCCCAGGACCCTGGAATCATGACCTGAGCCAAAGGCAGACTCTTAACGACTGAGCCACCCAGGTGCCCCTGAGCATCGTTTTTGTTTTCTTTTAAAGATTTTATTTGTCAGAGAGAGAGAGACAGAGACAGAGAGCACAAGCAGGGGGAGCAGCAGAGGGAGATGGAGAAGCGGGCTCCCCACTGAGCAAGGAGCCCGATGCAGGACTTGATCCTAGGACCCTGAGACCATGACCTGAGCAGAAGGCAGATGCTTAACCAACGGAGCCACCCAAGTGTCCCTGAGCATCATTTCATATGCTTGTTGCCCATTTGTGTATCTTCTTTGTCCATTTTGAAACTGGGATATATGGGGCACCTGGCTGGCTCAGAGTATGCGACTCGATCTCAAGGTCATGAGTTCAAGCCCCATGTTGGGTGTGGAGCCTACCTAAAATTAAAAAAAGGAAAAAATAAAATTGGGATATATGTTTTTTGTTGCTGTGCCATAGGACTTCTTTATATACTGTGGATATCACACCCTTATCAGATGTATGATTTCCTTAGGTTGCTTTTTCACTCTGTTGCTTATGCCAGTTCAGTTTTAGTCTATGCTCATCAATGGCAATGTAGTCTGGAGCAACTTGCAAGCAGTCTGGTCAGATCTGGAGCTATCGTCCCTCCTAAAGACACTAATAGGAATGAGCCAGGACATCTTTAACTTGCGACACTTCAGCTCCTAGATACTCTGATTCACTACGATATCAAAAAAGCATCCCCATGCCTTTACTTTGAACCAGAACCAGCCAACTTGAGGTTTCTGGGACTGCAGAATTAGAAACAGCCTCAAGACTGTGTAAGTGGGAGTCATGGAAATAGACTCACCGGATTCAGGTTTTGCACTGTCAAGTGCCTGACACTAGAAAGCTGAAATCAAACACAATTTCAATATCTATTTTGCAATTTAACACTGCTCTTTTTACTTCAAATGGTAGTTTAGTTCAGCTTCTTTGATTCTCCATGTTTATTCTGAGAGGATAAAATATCCTAACTCTAAAGATATTAATGATTTCCACTCAAATATATGGAGAGTTAATTCATGACTCAGTCTAAAATACACTCCAGTTCACATAATACTTGCTCCAAAAAACCTTGCTGATTCTGTATTAGTGGATTGGAACACCATGGCATAGTGTATTTGCTAAAATATCCTATTTGAAGAGATAAGTTTCTGGTGTACAAAAGGTCTATTTCCTCTCCCAAATACTATTGTCTTTTGGAAAAATTTAGGAAGTCTATGTATGCTATTTTTCTGGTCTTCACAAAAAGAAAGTGGGAAGGTTAAGAGCTGCGTATGGTGGAGGAGAAGAAATGTTGTAAATGCAGGGTCCTAATTCTCTTCCTGATTTTTATGTTAAGTTGTTGCTATTCAAGTATTTACCCACAATGTTCATCACTGCATTACTTCTATCATGAATGTCAGGAACAGTGACGTTTATAAATGATTTTAGCTGTAATTAACAGAAAATCCAAACACAAGTAGGTTAAAAAAAGTTATCTTTCTCATCATAACAAGAAATCCAAAGATAGGTCATTGCTGGCATTGGTTTAAATGCTCAATTTTCTCAAGGTCAAAAGCCTTGAATTTTCTTGACTTTTCCCTCATGGATGAAAGATGGCTACTACAACCCTAGACGTCTCACTGCTCACAAAGCAGAAAGAATAAGCAAGAAATGGTACCAATTTTGGCTGTCCCATTTTATTTGGAAGGCAATTCATGTATACCTCCCTTTCCTGGAACTTCCGCCTCAACCTCAGTAATCTTCAGCTTACTTCCTGATGGTTGGAACTGATACCAGCCCTAGGTGTAAGTAAGATGAGGAAAACAAAATATATGGGAATATTTGGTTTTCCTATCCTAAAGGCAGGCAAGTAGGAGGAAAATTGGGAATGGGTGTTGGCCTGCTGAGTTCTAGGGTCTGCCACAGTGAAAATCAGGAAACACCAAAATATCTGCAAATACAAGATTAACTGACTATGATGTGCCATATGAATTCCACATGGCTGTTAAAAATTGTGGTACAGAAGGGCGCCTGGCTGGCTCAATCGGAAGAGCTTGTGACTCTTGATCTTGGGGTCGTGAGTTCGAGCCCCACGTTGTATAGAGGTTATTTAAATAAATAAAACTTAGGGGCACCTGGGTGGTTCAGTCGTTAAGCGTCTGCCTTTGGCTCAGGTCATGATCCCCGGGGTCCTGGGATCAAGCCCTGCATTGGGCTCCCTGCTCGGTGGGGAGCCGGCTTCTCCCTCTCCCGCTCCCCCTGCTTGTGTTCTCTCTCTCTCTCTGTCAAATAAATGGATAAAAGCTTTAAAAAAAAAAAAAATCTTAAAAAAAATTGTACAGAAAGATACTTAGGTGTATGCAAAATTATTCATAAAAATGTTATCAACTAAAAAATTAAAATATAAAATAGGTAAGAAAACATCAAATTTGTTGGGGTGAAAAAAGTTTAGACAGATTTTAAAAACTGACACAGACATCTGCAAAAAGAAAAAAAACCGGAACTCATGTTCTGAAAATAATGACTTAGGTTGGGTTTTCTAGGAAACAGACTCTGAGGCAGGGATTTGCATGTAGGTGGTTTACTCATGAGTCCTCTCAGGAACAGCACCTATGAGGGAAGCAGGAGTGGGCAGAGGAAGGTGAACTGCAGGGCACTTGCCACAGAGGCTTTAACTGGTCCCATGGGAAATTCTAAAGCTGAATGTCCCAGATTGTTGTAATTGAGGGACTGTGCCTTGTACCTCCACAACTGACCGGTCATTGGATTTGAGCTGCCCCAAGGGAGTGAACAGGACCTAGGATGAGGCAGCCTCCTTCACAGAAGGCAATTTTGGAGAGAAATGCAACGGTGAGTCATCAGCAGCCAACACTCCTGGCAGCTAATATCTTGGGATCTGAGCAGCACACTACAGCATCCACCAGAAATGTCAACAACGATGATCTCTGGGTTTGGGGATTAAGGTTGGTTTTCTCTCTCTCCCTCTCTTTTTTTTATGTTTTCCAAATTTTCCACAACAAATATAGTATTTATGAGTTAATTCACATGAAGCACTTAGCACAATTCCTGGAATGCATTTAAGACCTCAATAAATTTAGTTATAATTATTTTTTATTTAGAAATATACACATATAAAACATAAAGAGAAAGCACAAATGCGAATATTGTCAAGAATAAAGTATGAAATAGGATTAAAATAATGATAGACCTTGCCGTTCATTTTGGCTTATTTTGTTTCATCCATGAAATTCTTTATGATATTGCTTCTTTCCACCATTGTCCCATTGAACTTTTTATAATGATGGAAATTTTGGTATCAGTGCCATCCAGTATGGTAGCCACGAGCCATGGGTGGTTACTGAGCATTTAAAATGTGGCTAATGCAAATGAAGAACCAAATTCCAAATTTTATTTAGTTTCAATTCATTTAAATGTAAATAGCAACATATTGCTAACGGCTACCAAATATTGGACAATGCAGTGCTATACCAATACTAGTCAATGGTTATTTAGAGAAAAGATCTGAAATATTCCTTCTCTCTTTAAGCTTGGATTAGTTTCTCAGCTCATCACCCTGTATAATCTCCTAATCTTGATTTCAAAATCGTATTATATATAGATATGTAGAAAAACAAAATGGGGGTGCCTGGGTGGCTCAGTCATTAAGCGTCTGCCTTCGGCTCAGGTCATGATCCCAGGGTCCTGGGATCGAGCCCCGCATCGGGCTCCCTGCTCAGCGGGAAGCTTGCTTCTCCCTCTCCCACTCCCCCTGCTTGTGTTCCTGCTCTCGCTGTGTCTCTCTCTGTCAAATAAATAAATAAAATCTTTAAAAAAAAAAAAAAAGAAAAAAAAAAGGGAAGATTTAATTGTAACAAAAGGTTGCATGTGCTTTTTTGTGTGTGGGGTGGTGTTTTTTTTTTTGTCAGACTTTTTTTTTTTTTTTTTTTAAGTAATCTCTCCACCCAATATGGGGCTCGAACTCACAACCCTGAGATCAAGAGTTGCATGCTTTTCCAACTGAAACAGCCAGGTGTCCCTGGTCAGACTTTTTTTTTTTTACATACAACAAGGAAGGTAATTTAGTTGAAAGTTAGGTGGTAAAGAGCTGTATAATGTATCACTAATTGTCTGGTATTTTTTAGTAAATATTCTGAAAAGAAAATGAAGATTGTTCCATATCAAACATCTGGTTCCTCTTGCTAAACGGAAAAAGACTTCTCACTGAAATCATACCTTTCAACCATACTGTCAATACAGTAAGGGAGATACCTACAGAAACAATTTTGAAAATGCCTGAATAACAATATGGAAGTCTCTTACCTCTCAGGTGGGAGGCATATGTATGGGGATAAGTCACTAACATAATCCAGGCTCGCGGAAGGAAAGAGACCCAGATCTTGGTTTGCATCCCAGCCCTGTCAGTTACTGTGTGTACTTTGGACACATTACTTAATTACTCCACAATCAAAGGGTGATAACTACACCTCTGAAGGTTTGTTGGAAGATTAGTGAGATGTAAAGCACCTGGCACAAAGTAAGTGCTAAATCAATGAGCTTTATTATTATGTCAATATTATGTCAAGAAAATAGAACAGCAAAAGGGAAGTGAGCCCAAATAATATAAAATCTGGGCAATAATTAACTGGCATAATCATTAAGTTGTAAAATTATTGCTGGTATATGTTACTGTATGTGTCTATTGACCACACGTAAAATTTAGTCCACTGTTTTATCAGATAAATGACAAGAATGGATGCTTGAATAAATGAACGAATCACCACCTTGCCCTGTTGTTAATGTTCTTTTGCCCCCAAAATGGGTTGTTATCACTAAAATGTTGGGTTTTTTTTTTTTAAGATTTTATTTATTTGACAGAGAGAGACAGTGAAAGAGGGAACACAAGCTGGGGGAGTGGAAGAGTGAGAAGCAGGCTTCCCACCAAGCAGGGAGCCCGATGTGGGGCTTGATCCCAGGACCCTGGGATCATGACCTGAGCTGAAGGCAGACGCTTAACAACTGAGCCACCGAGGTGTCCCACTAAAATGGTTTTGTCACTGGTACTGTCACTAGGGAAATTTTCAAAGAAGTTGTAAAGAGCAGTATCAAATTAATTGTCTTGAAACAGAATTGTTTTTCTAGACTTAAATCATGGCTGAAATTAAGATACTTTTTTTTTTTTAAAGATTTTATTTATTTATTTGACAGAGAGAGATACAGCGAGAGAGGGAACACAAGCAGAGGGAGTAGGAGAGGGAGAAGCAGGCTTCCCACCGAGCAGGGAGCCCGATGCGGGGCTCGATCCCAGGACTCTGGGATCATGATCTGAGCCGAAGGCAGACGCTTAATGACTGAGCCACCCAGGCGCCCCAAGACACTTTTTTTTTTAAAGATTTTATTTATTCATTTGAGACACAGAGATACAGAGAGAGAGAGAGAGAGCACAAGCAGGGGGAGCGGCAGGCAGAGGGAGAGGGAGAAGAAGACTCCCTACTGAGCCAAGAGCCCGACGCGGGGCTCGATCCCAGGACCCCGGGACTATGACCTGAGCCGAAGGCAGATGCTCAACCGACTGAGCCACCCAGGTGCCCCAAGATACTTTTTAAAAAAGATTTTATTTATTTATTTGAGAGAGAGAGAGAGAGCCTGAGGAGCAGGGAGGGGCAGAGCAAGAGGGAGAAGCAGACTCCCTGCTGAGCAGGGAGCCCGATGATGATGATGATGATGATGATGATGATGACGACGACAACGATGACGATGATGCAAGGCTCGATCCCAGGGCTACAGGATCATGACCTGAGCCGAAGGAAGACACTTAACTGACTGAGCCATCCAGGCGACCCTTAAGATTTTATTTTTTAAGTGATCTCTACACCTGATGAGGGTCTCCAACCTACAACCCTGAGATCAAGAGTCACATGCTCTTCCGACTGAGCCAGCCAGGTGCCCCCAAGAAACAACTTCTTGAGCAATATTATAAAGGAACATGTAAGGGCTTCCATCCTTAGACATTTTTTTTTAATTTTTTTTTTTAAAGATTTTTATTTATTTATTTGAGACAGAGAGAATGCAAGAGAGAGAGCACATGAGAGGGGGAAGGGTCAGAGGGAGAAGCAGGCTCTCTGCCGAGCAGAGAGCCCGATGCGGGACCCGATCCAGGGACTCCAGGATCATGACCTGAGCCGAAGGCAGTTGCTTAACCAACTGAGCCACCCAGGCGCCCCATCCTTAGACATTTTTAAGAAGACAGACAATGCTCCAGCTGAAAATGTCATCCTCATCTGTGGTAGCCAGCCTCCAGGACAGCCTCTACTGATCCTTACTTCCCAGCACATGCCCTTCATTACTCTCCTGCCAAAATTCAATCAAGGCTGGCCCTGAATATGGCTGACGTGATGCGTGAGTTCCAAGACTGTGTCATAAAAGGCACTGCAGCTTCTGCTTCGGTCTTTCAGATCGATTACTTGCTCCAGAATAAGCCAGTTGCCATGCTGTGGGAATATTCAAGCTGTTCTGTGGAAAAGCCCATGTGGCCAACAGACTAAGCCAACTTGCCAGACATGGGAGGGAACCACCTTGGAAGTGGATTCTCCAGCTCCAAATAAGTCTTTAGACGACCACAGCCCGAGCCTACATCTGACTGCAACCTCATGAGACTGAAACAGAAATGCCCAACTGAACCCCACCTGAATTCCTGACTCAGAAATTGAGAAATAATACATGACTTCTATTGTTTTAAGCCACTAAGTTTGTTTTTTTTAAAGTAATCTCCAACCCCAAAGGGGGGCTCAAACTCATGATGCTTGAAATGAAGAGTTGCGTGCTCCACTGACTGAGCCAGTCAGGCTCCCCAAATACTTTCTTTTTAAAGATCTTATTTATTTATTTGAGAGAGAGAGAGAGTACATGTACATGAGCAGAAGGAGGGGCAAAGGGAGAGGGAGAAGCAGGCTTCCCGCGGAGCAGGGAGCCCGATGCGGGGCTCGATCCCAGGACCCTGAGATCATGACCTGAGCTGAAGGCAGACACTTAACCAACTGAGCCACCCAGGCACCCCCCAAATACTTTTTTTTTAAAGATTTTATTTATTTGACAGAGAGAGAGAGAGACAGTGAGAGAGGGACTACAAGCAGGAGGAGGGGAGAGGGAGAAGCAGGCCTCCTGCTGAGCAGGGAGCCTGATGCGGGGCTCGATCCCAGGACCCTGGGATCACGACCCAAGCCGAAGGCAGACACTTCACGATGAGCCACCCAGGCGCCCCCTCAAATACTTTTTTTTAAAGTAAATTCTACCCCAACATGGGGCTTGAACTCACCACCCCAAGATCAAAAGTCACATGCTCTATTGACTGAACCCACCTAGTGCCCTTGGTGTGTAGTTTTAGGGCTATTTGATACGCAGTAAAAGATAGCTAACATATCATCAATAACAAACATTTTTTTACTACTGTACAAAGTATCCTTCTTATAGGTTGAACCATATGATCATTCAAGATAACTTCTTGCTTTATAACTTTAATGTTTTAACAGGCTGACATGTCATTAACTCTGTATCTTTTCCTATAAAATTCTTTAAAAATTTTTCTTTTATTTTTTAAAAGATTTTACTTATTTATTTAGAGAGAGAGAGTGGGGGGGGGAGAGAGAGTCTCAAGCTGACTTTGCACTGAGCAGAGTCCCTTGCAGGGTTCAGATTCCATGATCCCAAGATCACGACCTGAGCCAAAACCGAGTTGGATGCTTAACTGACTGCGCCACCCAGGTGCGTCAGATTTTATTTATTTATTTTAGAGAGAGAGTGAGAGGGTGTGCATGTGAGCAGGGGGAGGGGCAGGGGCAGGGGGAGGGGCTTTTCCTATAAAATTCTTACATGACAAGGAGAATTAGCCAATCAAATATTTAATGAACATCCACTAAGTTCGAGGTATTATTCTAGGCGCTCTGCTGATTAAAAGGTATGATAATGCTATTGATAATAAAAACAATAGTAAAAATAATGATAGACACTACTAATACTTACTAAACATGTACTTGTCTTAGTGTTCTAAACACTGTACATATATACTCTCATTTAACCTTAACGTACATTGCCAAATGTTTTCCAGAAAGGTCATACCAAGTTACACTCCATCTGCAATGTTTAAGAGCAAACTCACTGCAGATGTTTACCTACCAGCACTTAAAATTTTCAAAAAAACCTCATAGGTGAAAAATAGAAGTTTAATCTGCATTTCTATGATTACTAGATCTTAAAATGTTAAGCACATTAAAGTTCTGTCTGACATATGTTACAATGTTGGCATTGTGTTTTTCTGACATTTTTATAGTCAAGTCAATCTCTTCCTTTGTAATTTCTTCCAACTCTTTTATAATTAAAAGGCTCTTTCCTATCCCTAGATCAATTAAATTTTCACTTGCATTTGTTTTCTAGTTTGTTTAAGGTTTTGTTTTTTACCCATGTAGTTATTTTTTGTGGCAGGACATAGGAGTTTTTTTCCCCCCATAATCATGTCTCCTTCACTATTAAGTTTTTCTTTCCCCATTGATTTATGATGCCACCTTTATTATCTTAGTAATTCTTACATTACTTGGGTATGTTTATGAGCTTTATAACCCTTTTTCATTGTCTGTTGGTTTAATGTTAGTACTATGCTTTTTTTTTTTTAGATTTATTTATTTATGAGCAAGCGGGGAGGGGGCAGAGGGAGAGAGAATCTCCAGCAGACACCCTGCTGAGCGCAGAGCCCACTGTGGGGCTTGATCTCACAACCCTGAGATCATGACCTGAGCTGAAACCAAGAATGGCTTAACCGGGACTAAGCCACCCACGTGCCCCTGTACTACCTTTTTTTTTTTTTTTTTTGATTACTAACTTCTACTCATTCATTAAAAACCATCACATTCTCCTCCTGGAAGCCTCCCTGATTCTTCCAAAAAGATATGAATGCTGCCTCCCTTTTCACCTTCATAACATATAAAATTCTCCTTTGTATCACAGTTAACAGGGTTGATTTTATCCAATTATACTTTTGAGAGCAGGGAACAGATGTACTATATATTCATTAAAATTAGATTATAGGATTTGCATTAAAAGGTAGTGACGGCCAAACAGGTCTGGTTTGACAAAAAAATGAAAACAAACAGTTCCTTCATTTCAACAAATATCGTTGTGCTATCCATTATGAAAAGACTATAAAGGTGAGTGAACCCTAGATTCTGCCTTAGGGAGTTCGCCACTTAGGGCAAAGAGACATGTGAACATACGTGATTAAATAGTATGACTAGAGTAAAATAATCATGCGCAAGGAAGGAGAAAGGAAAAAAACTAACTGAGCAAGTAGTGGGCAGAGTCTCATAGTGGGCATACCTATGAGCTGGGTTTATGGTGGTGCTTCTTAAATGTGAAAGGAATTTGTAATTAATTTGAATGACAGAGTGCATCAATTCAGAACCTTTAACCGGAGTTACATTAATTTATCCTTCTTCGGAGAACTTTTTAAGGAAGCCTAAAGTAGTTTGGGTAGTATGGGCAAGCTGACGAGCTCTGCTTGGAAGCTGTTTCCTTAGCGCGAATCTGAGATGCCTTGCACAGGATACAGGTGCGAATAGATGCAAAGTGCGTGATTGGGTGAAAATCAGACATGGGGATAAAATATAAACCTTTACCAGTATCAGGTACTATAATCTACTTACTTGGCAGTAGTTTAAAAGCTGTGAGAACTGAGTCCTCGTGAGAGAACACAGTTCCAGCCACTAGCCTCACCGCTCAGCGCCCCGCAGGCCCAAGGCAAGCCCAAGGCAAGCACAGGCTAGCCCAGGCTAGATGTCAGAGCAAGAACTACTGACGTCATGTGAGCGTGACGTCACCAGCACTGACGCAGTCTCACAGGGAGGGGCCTCTCAGCTCACCTCAGAGCGCAGTCAGGTCTGCGGAGCAGCGGGTTGACCGTCTTGCGTTCTGCCCCAAAGGTCCGAATAGTCAGCGCTGCGGGAACGGAAGAGCCGAAGCTGCTCAGGAGCTGAAGACGGGCCACTTCCCTCCTTCCTCGGCCCTTACCGGTGTCCTCTAAGGCCCAGGCGCGGTCCAGGCAGCAGCGCGCTCACGAGCCCGTCGCTTGCGGCGGTCACGCGCACGCACGCTGGTGCGCACGTTCCCTGAGAACCCGGAACTGCGAGGGAGAGCCACGTGGGTGGAGCTGGATCGCAGCTCGCATGGGGGAGTCTATCCCGCTGGCCGCCCCGGTTCCGGTGGAACAGGCGGTGCTGGAGACGTTCTTCTCTCACCTGGGTATCTTCTCTTACGACAAGGCCAAGGACAATGTGGACAAGGAACGAGAGGCCAACAAGAGCGCGGGGGGCAACTGGCTGTCGCTGCTGGCGGCCTTGGCCCACCTGGCCGCGGCCGAGAAGGTCTATCACAGCCTCACCTACCTGGGGCAAAAACTAGGTACCTCCGCCCCGCCCCCCGTGCCCTTTGAGGAGGAAGGAAAGGGGGTGTATTCCCCGATCGGCAGTGGCTTGGGTTCCCTGTCTCACTCCTACCCTCAGGCTCAACTTGGCGCTCCCAGATCTCCTCCCACCGTTCCCTTCCTCCCCTCGGCTTCCACAAACCCCGCCCACCGGCCTGTGCTGTTGATAGATTGGCCGCCGGGGTGGATGCTCTTTTTAGGGCTGTGTCTCAAACCGATGGGTGTATCCATTTTGCTCAGTGCATGGATTGGTGCCATAAATGAAAAGTTAAGCAAACTGTATGTCGTCGCTTTTCTGACAAATGACACTGTGGCCAGAGGAGCAAAACTTGGCAATACAACCTAGTTAGAATTAATGAACACTTTTGTCTGGCCTTTGAAGTTAAGGCCCCTGCGAGTTACAGATGGAGTCCTACCCCTTCTTAGGCCGTCAATAAATATTTAATGGATGAGGAAATAAATGAATACTGGACAGGAAAGGCAAGAAATATGCCTAACACTAGCAAGAGGGGACTTAAGGGGAAAATGGTAAACACTCTTATCATTCCATCTTAAATCTTGCCCCTGAAAATAAGATGCAAGAGCTGATTCAACCGATTTTCACTAGTAGAAACAATTAATGAGTAGATCAGAAGGAAATAAAATATGTGAAAGCCAAGGGCTATGCATATAAAGTATTACTACTTATAATTACCAACAATCAATATGAATCCCAGAGCTTTCGAAGTTAGTATTTTGTCCTATTTTTAGACCCTTTAATTATCAGAAGCACAGGGTCTGGTATGAATGAAGAACACATACGTGCAATAAAGAATAGAAAGGTAAAATTGAGTGCAGATTCCATTTTGATTTTTAGCCCCCAGTTTCTTTATGTTGCCTGAAGGTGGCCATGTACATACTGCCTTCAGTAAACGCCCAAAGGGCAGGGCTTTCCAAGATCTTAACTTTTGCCTTAGCTGTTCAAATAATAACTTGTTGTTTAGTACATTGACTTACTGGCAAAATTGCTCAGATAGAATCACCGTGTGTATTTTTTCCACCCTTTTTTACAGTGGCACTTCTCACAAATTTCCACGTGCTGTGGCAGTGTTGTTATTTCCCTTTCTATAGATTGGCAAATTGTCTATGTGCATTTTTATGGGTAGGTGAGAGGTCTCAAACCAGAATACCTGGCTTTGAACTGTCAGATTGTGTTTTTATCCAGATGATTTATAAAAAAAAAATTGGTGTATGTATTATAATTTAAAAATACTTCGTATATACAGGTGACCCTTGAACAATAGGGGTTTGAACTGCATGGGTCCACTAATAGATGGATTTTTTCCGTTAAATACAGTACAGTACAGTAAATGTATTTTCTCATCCTTCATGATTATCTTAACATTTTCTTTTCTCTAGCTTACTTTACTATATAAGAATACAATATATAATACACATAACATATAGCATACATGTTAATCTACTGTTTTTGTTATCAGTAAGGCCTCCAGTCGACAATAGGCTATTAGTGATTAAGTCTTGGGGGAGTCAAAAGTTATATTCGGATTTTTGACTGTGTTGGGGGAGGTCAGCTCCCCAACACCCCCTCCACCACCCCCTGGCATTATTCAGGGGCCAGCTGTATTTGGAAATGGGGAGGATTCTGGCTATAAAATGAAGGTGGGTAATTTTCTGGCAGTTTTAGTTGTTTCTAGATTCCCCCACCTCATGAAGAATGGTGATTGATCCCAGTGCCATGATTCTTAATTTCTTTAAGCTCATCTATGAGAATTTGATGAAACCCATGGACTTATATGGAAAATATATGTGTAATACAATTTTGCATTTAATTGGAGGTGCTTCAGTTGGATTTCCTAAAGGCTACTGATGGACCCCAGTTTAAAAATCTGTTACTCTAGTTTAAGTTGTATGTGTCTGGTTTTAGGTAAACAGAACTGGCTGCCCTGTGTGTAAGAGCACGTGTGAGATCATCACTGTCTCTGCCTTGGGTTCTGTGCAATGGCCCTTATTATGTAAAGTGATTAGTTCTGCGTGGACCCCCAGCTTGCATGGATGAGCCTGAAGGCTGCACCTTGAAATTGATCCAGGAGCAGTTTACACTATGAAACATGCTCAGGCATGGTTCAGGCTCCCAGGTGATCTGTGACTTCTGAATGAATGTTCTGAGAATTGGCATGTTTAACTTTAATGCCTCATTAACTTATTCACATGTATAGTAAATGTAGGTTCCAGATTTTATTTTATTTTAATTTTTTTTAAAGATTTTATTTATCATTCGAGACACAGAGAGAGAGAGAGCATGAGCAGGGGGAGAGGGAGAGGGAGAAGCAGGCTCCCCGCCGACCCAGGACCCAGACGTGGGGCTCGATCCCAGGACCCAGGGATCATGACCTGAGCTGAAGGCAGACGCCCAACCATCTGAGCCACCCAGGCACCCCGTAGTTTCCAGATTTAAATTTTTTTTTTTTAAGATTTTTATTTATTTATTTGACACAGAGAGGCACAGTGAGAGAGGGAACACAAGCAGGGGGAGGGCCAGAGGGAGAGGGAGAAGCAGGCTTCCCACGGAGCAGGGAGCCCAATGCGGGACTCGATCCCAGGACCCTGGGACTTGACCCGAGCCAAAGGCAGACGCTCAACGACTGAGCCACCCAGGCGCCCCCAGATTTTAAATTTTAACTTTGCATCCTACAGTTTTTTGATACTGGAATGTTTGTGATATCAACATGCTTATGACTTTGTGATTTTTTTTCTTAAAACCTTGTGGAAAAATTTTTGTGTTGCCACTTAAGACATTCCCATGTTCTTCAAATACTTTGCTAATTAGAATGTATTTTTTTTAAAAGCAAAACAAAAAGTTTTATGTGTATTTTTAAACATTTAAAACATGGTCCAAAAAAGTGAGTCTTTTTGACCTCACTCTTGTGACTGGTGTTTTATCAGAGACCTTGGCAGTGAATCCTGATTATAGATGCACGTGTGGGCAAACACTGTAGGCAAAGGACAGACCTGACAGGGAGACTTCTGCTCCTGTATTGGCTCAGTTCTGAAAAACTTTGGGTGGGCCCCTTACCTTGGAGCTTTCTCTTTTCCTCTCAGGGGAGAATATACCTGTTTGGGGAAGGACCAGTGATAAAAATATGCCATCTCAATGCCTTTGGAGGATTTTAGGTCATACTTTCTCCCTTTAGTTTCATCACTGGAGAGTTTCCGCAACTTCTGGTTGCTAGAATTTAGCATGGTAGAAAATGACTTAACTTGAGAACCAATGTTTATAAATTATCATTAACAAGAAGTTGTCGAATAAAATACTCAGACATCTTTCATATTCCTTTAATATACTTATTACTTGAAATTTTATCATGTGAGATGGACTGTTGAAATCTTGAGAAATAATGAGGATTCAATACACAGAAACTTCTGGAAATAATTCAAAATAATCATATTCTGTAAATCCAAAAACTTGTAAAGAGGAAGATGTCTGGTGTCTCTGCTTCTTTGTTTCCCAGTAAGAAGGAAGGCCAGTCCCCACAGGATATTCCTTACAAGGGTAGTCAACAAGTAGGATTGTGCTCCTGAGAGCTTTGAGAAAAGAGACCTGTTTAAAAGAAATGCATTAGTGGTCTCTCCCTTCCTTCTAGTGTCACTTGACTAGTATGTTAGTGTCACTAAACATACTAGTGATTGATGTTTATTGATAAGCTTTTCAGGGTATTCTTTGTATTTATGTGGTGTTTCCACTCCCTTAGATAAGGGTAATCTGATGAAGAAAGGTATTCCTTTTTCACCCAGATTTAAAATTGTCACCAAGGCCACCCTGTTAACAGCAGCAGTGAGTACACAGTTGAGGTCACCTAGCTACCTGTCAAATAGGTAGTTATTCTTTTTTATAGTACATGAAGCTCCCGATTTACCATAGGGTTTTAGAAGTCCAATTAGGCAGTATTTAGAATTTTCTTACATCAGTTATAAATGGAAGGGAAAGGGATTAGTGTTGTGGAATATGCACTTTGCTCCAGGCACATTACATACAAAACGGTATTTCATTTTGCCTTCTTAGCTCTATTACTAGTTTCACGTTAAAAACAACAACTAAGGCTCAAAGTGGCTATGTCATTGGCACACCACACAGCTTGTAAGTTCAGAAGCTGGAATTTGGAACTAAGTCGGTCAGACTTCCAGAGCTTTTAGGGTTTTATTTTTAAGTAATACGTACACCCAGTGTGGGGCTTGAACTCACAACCCCGAGATCAAGAGTCGCACCCTCCACTGACTGAGCCAACCAGGCGCCCTATAGATTTTGCATGGGACTCTTGTTACCTACCTAACCTAAGAGATTTTTTTCCCTAAACGTGGACACAGAGATCTATTTATTCCATACTGTTACTTCACAAAATCTGCAAGGTTAGACTGAAGATAGGCAGGGAAGGGAGGGCAAACCCTTCAGGGTACAATCCTGGGTGGGATGTGAATGCTGGGGTCAATCCAACTGCACCACATGGTTTTCGCTGCTATTAGTAGGAGAAATGATTTGAATGCTAGTTACTTTGTTTAGGCATTATATTGAAGAAAACATTTTTAAGTAATGATAGTTTGTGGAGTAAGTAGGGTGACCAATCTTCTAGGTTTGCCCAGGGCCAGGGGGGTTCCCAGGACGTGGGACTAAGTCTAGTTTTCCAAGAAGCCAGGCTGTCGGTGCCAAAACCTAGAAAGTCCTGGGTAGACTGGGACAAGGTGGTCACAGTAGTAGGAAAGGATCTAAGATTCATTTCTTAAAAGGATATTTTACAAATGCCTTGATAAATAATTTTCACTCCCAATTGATGTGTTTAGAATAGTAATAAGTTTATTCATGAAAGCATTCTGTGTATACCAACAGAAAATTTAAACTGTCATCCACCTCTGAGGTTTTTATTTATTTCTAAGAATTACTGTTTTAAACCTGCCCTGTTTCTTCTCATTCTCCTAATGTCTTGCCTGTGACCCTTTATTTAGTGGGGTGCAGAATTGCTTAAGAAAACATCTACGAAGCTGGCTCTATAATTATTAGAAATAGAGTTGATCATGTATTAATACAGAGTAAGGAAATGATGTCTATGCCCCTTGATCCTTTTTAACTGTTGAAAGGGATGTATTTGGTCTTTTTTTTTTTTTTTTAAGTAGGGTCCCTCCCCAACATGGTTTTGAACTCATGAACCTGAGATCAAGAGTCACATGCTCTACCCACGGAGCCAGCCAGGCGCCCTGGTCTTTTTTTTTTTTTTTTTTTTTTTTTTTTTATTTCCTTTGGAACCCCTGTGTTACAGCAACAGTTATTTATAATTGCTTCCTGCTCTTACCCATTCACAGCGTGGTGCTTATTTTGTTATAACCTATAGTGTCAACCTTGTCAAGAGTACTAAAGATTTCTGGGTGCCTGACTGGCTCATTTGGAGGAGCGTGCGACTCTTGATCTTAGGGTCGTGAGTTCAAGCCCCATGTTGGGCGTAGAGCTTACTTTAAAAAAAAAAAAAGTACTACAGATTTCCTTTTTTTTTTTTAAGACTTTATTTATTTGACACAGAGAGAGACAGCGAGGGAGGGAACACAAGCAGGGGGAGCGGGAGAGGGAGAAGCAGGCTCCCGGCTGAGCAGGGAGCCTGATGCGGGGCTCATGACCTGGGCCGAAGGCAGACGCTTAACGACTGAGCCACCCAGGCGCCCCTACAGATTTCCTTTTTTCCCCTGGGATCCCAGTAGTCTGTGTTCTTGTGTAAGGGAGATATATATATATGTGTATTTTCCATTTTCTGGTATGGCTTAAAAGATAAGATTCAAAGGAAAATGCAACTCTAATGCAGAAATAAAATTTTCTGATTTATCAGGAATAACAACAGTGTTTTCCAATTGGGTATTCTCTTTTGTTTTAAATATATGTATGGGGAAGAAGGGCTATTTAGATCCAGGCTGATATCACCATCTAGGTCAATTATCCTCTGAAAGAAATGCGAATCCTCATTGAAATGGGGTAGGGGAGAATCGATGCCTGGCTAAGGAAATCATACAGAGGTCTGCTGCTGCACTAATGACTTGCACCAGGAATTCATTTCTTATTCCTCAGTGAAATTATGAATCACAAAATATTTAAATTCCAGTCGTAGGAATCAGAGAATATGGTAGTTGGTGATAACTCCCTGAGCTCGGCAGGCTCCACTCCTTTCCTTTTGGAGGCTGGGAGGTGTTTTGTCTTTCTGGTTTCTCTCCCTTACTTGTCACGTGCTTATGTCATTTGCCTCCCAGGGGGCCAGTCCTTCTTCAGCAGGAAGGATTCCATCCGAACCATCTATACGTCCCTGCACAACGAGCTGAAGAAGGTGGTGACTGGCCGCGGCGCCCTGGGCGGGACCGCCCCGCACGTGGAGGAACTGCTTTCCCACCTGTCAGAGCAGCTCTGCTTCTTCGTTCAGGCCCGCATGGAGATCGCAGACTTCTACGAGAAGATGTACGCCCTCAGCCCGCAGAAGTTCATCAACGCTGAGGAGCTCGTTGGCCTTTTGGACGCCATCCTCAAGAAATACAGCTCCAGGTGAGTGTAGGTGAGGAGGGCGGGAGGGACACACACTGCAGCCTCTCACTCCCACGCACACGGGCTCCCTCCCGCGCGCTTATGAAGAAAATCTAGGATGACGTGCCTGCGAAGGGGAGAAATCGTCACTCTACATTTTGTACGTATTAATTAAGCAGCAGGTACACATGAGGTACCTTCTCGGGGCCTCATTAACACCACGCTGGGTGGACACTTCTCCAAGCAACAGCCAGAGACCAATGAAGTGTCCTTAAACGATGTATTATAACTGATTTTGCTGCTTCTGAAAGAGTTCACACAAGGGGAGAAGTGTATGTAAAAAAAAAATATATATATATATATTTTTTTACAAACCATTATTCAAATAAACGTCCCTTTCAAAGTAATCACCTTGGTGAGTTATCCACTTAGTCCTCAGATGTAACCATTACTTATCATGTGTTGGAAACTTCTTCATAATCACTTTCGGGGCCTGTGGCATAGTTCTGGGTTTGTTTTAAACTTTCTTAGTGGAGACAGGCATCTGTGCTTTTGAGGAGGGCATACTTAAATTTTTTTAATAGTCAAAAGGCTATTTGTAGCCAATTTAATTAAAAAAAAAAGATGTTGATCAGCTGGAAAACTTGTATTTGAAGGAAATTGCTCCTATTACTTGGAAAAAAAATGAGCCTGGCTATAATGTATTGCTCGCTTCCTGAGCCAAAAAACAATATGAAAGGAATTTGAGAAGCATTGCGTGTTATTGTTCAGCTGTAGAAAGGAATGAAGTATTGATACATGCTACAACATGCATGAACCTTGAATAATTATGCTGTGTGAAAGAAACCAGTCACAAAAGATCACATATAGTTATCATTCCAGTTGTAGGAAATGTCCAGAATAGGCAAAGTCATAAACATAGAACATAGATTACAAATTACAGACACAGAAAATGATTGTCAGGGTCTAGGGGGGAAGGTGAGAATGGGGAGTGACTGCTAATGGATACGGGGTTCCTTTTTGGGGGGTCATGAGACTGTTCTAAAATTAGATAGTGGTGATGGTTGCACAACTCTGACTATACTAAAACCATTGCATTCTATACCTTAAAAAAGTATACTTTATGTATATGATTTAAGTAGTAAAGCTATTATTAAAAAAAAGAAATAAAGCTGTGCAATGAACACACAAACATCCTTCCCCTGGACTCATATTATTAAAATGTTGTCATGTTTGCTTTATCTCTCTCTGTATACAATTTTATCCCCCCCTCCTTGCATTGTTTGGACATCAGATGCAAACATCATGACAGTCTACCCTCAAATACTCAGATTGTATCTTCGAAGAACTATACAAAACTGTAGCATAGTTTTCTCACTCAGGAAATTTAGCACTGATTTTTTTCTATCATCAGCAGTATTCAGATTTCCCCAGTTGTCTCCAAAATGTCCTCTGTGTTATTTTTTATTGTCATGTATTTTCTGTTTTTATGATATATTCTAAATTTTTGTTTTATCTATTTTAGTAGGTAATACATTAATATGGCTCAAAATTTATAAAGTATGAAAGAATACATAGTGAAAAGTGCCCGTTCTTTATCTACTTAATTCCTTTCCTAAGAGGCGATGAATGTTGTTAGCAAGTTCTTCCTATCATTCTTGAGAGATAGTCTGTACATACACATTTTAAACAAATTTTACATGTTCACAAATTTTCTGTTTGGAACTATTTTATTTCTTCCTCATTTTTTTAAATAAAATAATTTTTTGAAATCCAAAAGCAAAAATACAGTTGGAGATACGACTCTCAAAGGGAAGAGATCTCATGTGGTGATTCCCAAGTGCTAACGTGAAAGTGGTTTGCTGAACCATTTGGGAAGCTTAAAAGAAAGAACCATACTTGCCCCCTGCCCCTGCCCTGCCCTGCCCTTCTTCCCCGAGAGGGTAAGATTTAGTGATTCTCGATTGGGTGCCCAGAAACCTGTATGTTTTAAAAGTTCCCTGTGATATTGAAAATAGTCTCCGTGAAAAAATTGTTTGGATAAATAAGAGAAAGGTGCCAACACTGGGAAAGACTAGGTATTGAACCTTAAACGGTGTGTGTATGCATGTGCGTGTGTATGTCTCGTAGGAATGATTATTACTATTTAACTATTTTCATTTTTATTTGATTAGATTTGTGATCTATCCTTTTTGCACCTTCTTTGAAACATCCCACTTCCCAGACCTTTGAGGATTTCTTTCATTTCCTGCAAAAGCCCAGCTTTCATTCTTGAAGCTTTTAGGGTACTTGGCTGTACCAGGTACTGAGTGGACACCGATGGAATCTGATGGAGCCAGGGGGGCAGTATCACCCAAGGTCAAGGTGTTTTCATCTGTCTCTATTTTCCACCCATGCTGCCTTTATCTAATTAATAGGGAATTACTGATTATAGATACATCCAACCCTAAAAATTATCTTAATTAGAAACTTTGGGTTAATTTGAACATAAATTCCTTAGTTAACAAATTCTGAAAAGTTGAAATTCTGTATAATATGTTGATTTTGGGGGAGAAGTGGAATTATTTTAGGTATAAATTAACATACTTTGCCTTTTGCCAGGATAATATCCTTTTTTCTGTAGATCTTTCTCCTCCTCTTCTTCCTCCTCCTCCTCCTCTTCTTCCTCTTCCTCTCCTTCTCCTTCTTCCTCTTTTCCTCTTCTTCCTCTTCTTCTTCTTCCTTTTGATTTGGCATCTGTGCTATATCAAACATTTCTTTCATGGTTCCAGTGTTTAGAGAAGTAATTCATATTTTGTATTCTATTGTATTGAAAGAGTTAATCCTTTTCCCAAAGGACCCAGTTGATCTTTCAGGAAATATTTATTTGCCCCAGTATATCCGATCCATGTCAGAATGCTTCTAAAATATTGTGTGAATCTTTCATCTTTCAAACGATGAAATGCTTTTGTATTAAAAAATTAACAAGCGTGATGTATAACGTGGAGTCTAGACCTGTGGCCCTGATGTGAGATGCAGATTCTATGTGAGTTATTGTAAGGCCCAGTCTGCTTTCATGGGAAGCATGTTTTGTTTTTGTCCTTTGGAAGCCAGTTGTGTTCAGAGTAGAACAGTATTAAAGGTTTCCTCTTTTGGCAAACTGATTACATTATTAAGCAAATGTAAATTATTGCTTACAAACCACAGTCATTGTGATGCTGCATTTCAAATTGAATAATTAACATTAATCATACAAGTTTTTATTGTGTGCCCTTAGAAGGAAGAATGTGAATTTAGCTCATACAGGATCAGGATGTCTACTATTCCTTGAATACTTTTGAGGAGACGTAGAACTTGGGTTTTGTTTTGTTTTTTTCCCCAAGGAAGCATCAATGGAACATTTTTTGATTCTGTAGAATTCATTTTGAATTTACATACCTCTTTTGTACAGTGGGCATAAAAGAAGATTCTGGGGGCGCCTGGGTGGCTCAGTCGTTAAGTGTCTGCCTTCGGCTCAGGTCATGATCCCAGGGTCCTGGGATCAAGCCCTGCATCGGGCTCCCTGCTCTGCGGGAGGCCTGCTTCTCCCTCTCTCACTCGCCCTGCTTGTGTTCCCTCTCTCGCTATCTCTCTCTCTGTCAAATAAATAAATTTAAAAAAAAATCTTAAAAAAAAAAAAAGATTCTGGTTAATTTTTCTATTTCATAGTTAAAGCTGGAAGATGGGTTATAAATGCAAAATATTTACTCTCCTAAGTCAAGAGTATAATTTTAAGAAGTAATTCTTTTAAAGAACAGAGCAAGTATTTATTCGTTCCAGACAGCTTTTAAAAATCCCTCTGTTGGGGGTGCCAGGGTGGCTCAGTCAGTTAAGCATAGGACCCTTGGTTTCAGCTCAGGTTGTGATCTCACAACCGGGTTCTAAGATTGACCCTGCCCACATCAGGCTCTGCACTCAGCATGAGTCTGCTTACGACTCTTCCTCTCCCTCTGCCCCTCCCCGCTGTGTGGGGGCACATGCATACGCGCTCTCTCTCTCTCTCAAATAAATAAATAAATCTTTAAAAAAAATTCCTCTCATGGGCAATAATATACCATTAAGTGACTTATATCCTTTAACCATGATTTTACAGATAGATTTTAAAGAACTTTTCTGTTTTTTTTTTAAAGATTTTACTTTGAAGTAATCTCTACACCCAACGTGAGGCTCAAACTTACAGCTCTGAGACCAAGAGTCGCACTCTCCACCGACTGAGCCAGCCAGGCACCCCAAAGGACATTTTTAAAAATTGAGTTACAGTGAAGTTTCTGTTTGCATTTTAGGGATCACAGTTTTTTGATCTGAATGCTTCAGATGACAGGGTTCTCACCAAGGGCTTAAATTTCTGGCCCTTTTTTTTTTTTTTTTTTAAAGATTTTATTTATTCATTTGAGACACAGATACAGAGATTTCTGGGTTTTTTTTAGGCCTTGTGCCCTTTTTCCTTCAAGAAAAGATTTGTGATGATAAGTGAAATTAACAGTTAGTTGTGTGTGTATAGTTCAACAAGGTGAATTTTCGCCCACTGAAAATTTCATAAGCAGAACCAACAATAGTGTCATTTCTATGGGACACAGTCTACTCTAGCATTCAGCTTATCTCAGTCTTAACAGTGAGGGCTGAAGGCCTTCTGTGATCTTGCCCCAGCCTATCTTTTCAAATTTATCTAAGGCCCATCAAATGCTTTAAATTGTACCCAAACTCTTTGTAAAAAGGAAGAAGCTTCAAAGAGAAAATTTTGAGGATTTTAAGCAGATGCCAAAAAACAATCCATAATCTAATGTGTTCCCCATAAGTATTTGCCATTTCCTACTTTGGTTCATTATTTGTTTTGCCTAGAATGTCCTTAAACTCGGAGGGGAGGAAAAATACCTTTTCTTCTACCTTTCTAAATTCTCAACGGGGGGCCCTTTAACAAAAGACAAATTACCAAGAGAAAAACATACCAGTGTATTTAATGTAAGTTTTACATGTCAGGGGAGCCTTCATAAAATAAAGAAGCTGTTAAATCTGTGTTTTTATGGTAGATTTTGTTAAAAAACAAAATTCAGCTGAGTCCATTTGAAGATGTAAGAGTTGTGGGAAAATGTGCTAGGATGAAAAAGGGTCTGAGCTAAAGCTCAGGGAAGCAAAAGGCCTGTTCTTTCAGATTCCTCTCTGTGTCCCTTGTGTTTGGAGATAAGGATGCTCCCTTCCTTAGAGTAGGGGGAAAGGCACGTCTCACTTGAGGGTTTTATGACCTGCTTCAGAGGAGGATCAGGAAGTCTTTCCTGTACATATTTCTCAAATTTATTCAACTTAGGGGGCGCCTGGGCGGGTCAATTGGTTAAGTGGCTGCCTTCGGCTCGGGTTAGGGTCCCTGGGTCCTGGGATCAAGCCCCATATGGGGCTCCTGGCTCAGAGGGGAGCCTGCTTCTCCCTCTGCCTCTCCCCCTGTTCATGCTCTCTCTCTCTGTATCTCTGTGTCTCAAATGAATAAATAAAATCTTAAACAAAACAAAACAAAAAGAATGGGGCCAGAAATTTAAGCCCTTACCTTTACACAGCTGAACCTTAGCTGCTCTTGAAGTTGCATGGCTCGATTCAAATTCTGTCTCCCTTATGGCCTGCATAATCTTTCAACCAAAAGAAATTGCTCCTTTTCTAAAATCTTATTTTATTTTGTACTTCTCATAAGAGATGTGTTTACTTCCAACTTGTATCCATTATAAGTACCTCCTACCTTGGGAAGTCTCTATAAGGCAAACCTTTGGCTAATGCATCTTTATATCTTCAATGTATTTGTATCTAAAAACTAGTAAAAATTTTATTTATTTATTTTTTAAAAGATTTTATTTATTTGACAGAGACAGAGATAGCGAGAGCAGGAACACAAGCAGGGGGAGTGGGAGAGGGAGAAGCAGGCTTCCCACCAAGCAGGGAGCCCAATGTGGGACTCGATCCCAGGACCCTGGGATCATGACCTGAGCTGAAGGCAGACGCTTAATGACTGAGCCACCCAGGCACCCCTAAAAACTAGTAAAAATTTTAAATGAGAAGAGACGATAGTTTTTTTTATTATGGTAAAGTATACATAACGTAAAATTTACCATTTTTAAGAGTATAATTCTGTGGCATTTAGTATATTCACATTGTGCTACAGATTTGTTTTTAATTGTTTTAATCTGACTTCTAACATGAATGGGACCTGGATACTTCTTTCGGAAGGAACTCCTTGATGTGGATTTGTGAAGGAGAGAGTTCTCTCTCTCTCTCCCCCCCCCCCCTTTCTTCTGGCTTTTTTTAGAGCAGATGTTCTCTGCAAATAGTTGTCAATTTATTCTGTATTCAGACTCTTTCAAGCTTGCTGCCATAGTTGAGGTGTGTATTTTTGGATTACAACAATTTAACAGATCCCCCTATAGTGTGAGTTGTAAATGGGTATGAGGCACAGAGCAGAATGGAAATGGGGAAATGATACATCATAATGCTAATCGCAAAGTCTTGGCAGAATAACATTAACATGAATTTTTAGCTCTTTTTAAGGATGAAAAATAGCTTCGACATTCACATTCATCCTAATAAATGTTGAACATTTAAACACTTTTAGTATATGTTTATGGAAGAGCTTGCTCAGAATTCTTTCTGAAGATTTGTACAGAGAATTCATGTTCTTTCAAGGAGAATGTTGGATATAAATGATGATTTCCAATGAAGCAGAAAAATAACTTAGAGTATTGTTATTTGTGGTAGAATTTTCTTCAATCTTATACCGTTTTCCTGTTATTGAAAGTCTTACTTGGGGCGCCTGGGTGGCTCAGTTGGTTAAACGACTGCCTTCGGCTCAGGTCATGATCCTGGAGTCCCTGGATCGAGTCCTGCATCGGGCTCCCTGCTCGGCAGGGAGTCTGCTTCTCCCTCTCCCGCTCCCCCCTCTTGTGCTCTCTCTCTCTCTCACTCTCTCTCTCAAAAAAAAAAAAAAAAAAAAAAAAAATTCTTAAAAAAAAAAAAAAGAAAGTCTTACTGTGTTCCAAGTTCCTTGGCAAATTTTCTTGATACCCATCATTATAGAATCTTATGATGCTTTGTAGTCATTAAGTGTCAAAGAGCCTAAAGGCTAAGGTGGTAGGAGCATTTCTTACAAGTCACAGATTGTGAACCATGCTATAGTGAAGTTGTGTGTGTGCATGTGTATTAGACTTTCTTAATGTTTATTTCAAAGCATGTAATGTCTGAAGAGTCCAAATTAATTAATTAAGCGCATGAGCTAGAGGATTTGAAATCTAGTTTATCTTTCTGATTCTTTTTTTTAAGATTTATTTATTTTAGAGAGACAGTGCGAGAGACAGCAAGTAGAGGGAGGTGTAGAGGGAGAGAATCTTCAAGCAGACTCCCTGCCGAGCACGAAGTCTGGTGTGAGGCTCCATGTCACGACCCTGAGAGCGTGACCTGAGCCGAAATCAAGAGGTGGACACTTAACTGACTGAGCCACCCAGGCACCCCTATCTTTCTGATTCTTTGAATGTATTATTAGACTGAGACCCTCCACCCATGTTTTAGCTTCCCTCTCTTGAAGGATATTGAAGGTAAAATGCTGGTAATAGAAAAAAAATGTGTGGTCATGTGAGTAACTATATCCTTATCACATGATAATGAGTTTCTATCTTATAGTATCTAACCTAGTATGGGCTCTCTAATTAGTGTTTAATAATCCCTCTAATTAATGTTTAAATGGATTTTTTAACTCCAGCTATATTTGTGATGTTTTTTTTTCTTAACTTTTTCATTGATAACCAGCATTTTCCGCTTCAGCGGGGGCCAAAACAGCCATATGAGAAGATTCTGTCTTATTGACAGTGAAACAAGTAATTTACATGGATTCAGACCTGTAAATCAAATCCTGTGGTGCCTGGGGCATAAGATATGATCAGTAAATGCTAGATCTTGCCCACATATTCAAAATAGGGTCACTTGCAGATGCTTCGGGTCTTTGGGAAGAGTATAAGGGCCTGGTATTGGCTCCTTGAGAAGGAGGGTGCACAGGCCAGGCAGACACTCAAACTCCCCGGGCATTTCTCACAAGAAGCAGCAGCCTAGGCAAGAAAGCTCTAAGTGGTCCAGACAGGGAGGACTCTCCTTAGCCATTGTTACAGAATTTCATTTCGATCACAAACAACAGAATCAATGAGGCAGAAAGTAGGATTCAAATCTTAACATAGTTGGTTGCCATGTTTCCTGAATCTCTCCTGAATCTCTAGTATGTGCCATATGTTCTAGAGATAAAGGAGCGAAGGGAATAGGCAGCTTTTACTTTTCCTCAGGGAGGAGCTCAAAGCAAAGGTGACCATATGTCCCAGTTTGTCGGACAAATTATGTGATGAAGCTACTCAAGTGGAAGACAGGTATTAAGAAACTAGAGGATACGATTGGGGTCACCTGACTTAGTCTGGAGGCAAACAGAGAAGACATCTCTAAGGAAATGACTCTGAAGGGGAGACTTGAAACATCAGAAAGAACTTGCTCTCGCTCGCCTCAGGGTCTCTGCACTTGGTCTTTCCCCCCCTCTCCCTGGAAGGGAGGCACTCCCACATCCGTTCCCCTCCTGCTACCCAATATTACTGCTACCAGCGAATTAGAAAAGATGTTTTACAAATAGCAGGTAGCAATCCATGAGTCATAGAATTAATTTAGTGAGTAGTAATCCAATTTAAAACATAAATGTTGAAATGTTAGATTTTTGTTATTTAGCTCCCATTTTGTTTTTTAATTGCGATTAAATATGCAGAAAATTTGGGAGCTAGGATTGAATAAAGGCTTGCCTTATGGAGTTACTATGGAGTTACCATAATACTTTGTGGAGTTACTATGAACGATAAATAAGTTTACGGGTGTTACATACACATTTAAGAGATGTTTTAGTGACTTTTTTTTTTTTACCTCTGCCTTTTTAGGAGCACATCTTGAAAAAAAGATGCCTTGTTTGGTTGATTATGTTAGTCATACAATTCCCCAAATAAATAAAATAGGCTCGGAAAAAAGTACAGCTAATTTAATTTCTTTGTATTTGAAAAGAAGTTAGCCGCTACTCTCATTTTTTGTTTAAACGTCAGGCGGTTTCCATAGGAGGATATGATGCTGATATAATTCTGAGATGGTGAAGTTATGTCAGAACAACTTTTTATTTATTTTTAAGTGTATTTTATTTTTTAAATAAATAAATAATTTATTAATTAATACTCCACACTAGGCATGGGGCCTACTATGGGGCTTGAGCTTATGACCCTGAGATCAAGAGCTGACCTGAGATCAAGAGTCGGACACTTAACTGACTGAGCCACCCAGATGCCGCAGAACAACTTTATAAATGAATCGACATGGAGCCCTTCAGTCTTTCTTTTCCCTGCCCCCAATGTAATATTATTCATCTGGCCACAGTGTGCTGTTTTGAGGGTAGGAAATGTCCACGTGGAGTAACATTTCCACTTATTTCTATTAATTTCCCTTCCCCTCTAGATTTCACCACCCCATCCTCAGCCCTTTGGAAAGCAGTTTCCAGCTGGAAGTGGACGTCCTGAGTCATCTCCTGAAGGCCCAGGCTCAGGTCTCAGAGTGGAAGTTCCTCCCGTCTCTGGTGAACTTGCACAGTGCTCACACCAAGCTGCAGACTTGGGGCCAGATCTTTGAAAAGCAGCGGGAGACCAAGAAACATCTGTTTGGAGGGCAGTCTCAGAAGGCCGTTCAGCCCCCACATCTTTTCCTCTGGCTGATGAAACTCAAAAACATGCTTCTTGCCAAGTTTAGCTTTTACTTTCACGAGGCACTGAGCCGACAAACGACTGCTTCAGAAATGAAAACGTTGACTGCGAAAGCCAACCCAGACTTTTTTGGAAAGATTTCCAGCTTCATCAGGAAGTATGATGCTGCCAATGTGTCCTTAATCTTTGACAACCGAGGTTCTGAGAGCTTTCAGGGTCACGGCTATCACCACCCCCATTCCTACAGAGAGGCCCCTAAGGGAGTGGACCAGTATCCAGCCGTGGTGTCTCTGCCCAGCGACAGGCCCGTCATGCACTGGCCCAATGTCATCATGATCATGACAGACCGCATGTCCGAACTGAACAGCTTGGAAAAGGTGGTCCACTTCTATGATGACAAAGTTCAGAGCACCTACTTCCTAACCCGCCCGGAACCTCATTTTACCATTGTTGTCATTTTTGAATCAAAGAAATCTGAAAGAGACTCCCACTTTATTTCCTTCCTCAATGAGCTCTCACTTGCCCTTAAGAACCCCAAAGTTTTTGCGAGTCTGAAGCCTGGCGCCAAAGGCTAGCAGGTGGTTTGTGTGAAAGGTTTGCAAGACTGGGAAGTTTGTTCCTAATTGCTCTAATGATCTGCTGTGGTCTGTGATTAGAGTTTCCATCCATTCATGCTTCTTTCAGAGCTAAATTAAAGACAAATCCTCCCTAATTGTGTCACACACTTTATAAGCAATTAAGGCCAATTGAATTAAGTATCCAAAGAGTAATCTAGGAAGTGATCATGGCTACTGGGTCTCTCCATGGTACAGCAGAGTACCTGCAGTATTTTCTCCTATTTTCCTGTGTTTCATGTAGACTGAATATTTATTGGCCTTTGGTTGTTCTTTCCACCTGTTTTATATTGTTCTAAACTTTGTTTTAATGCAATTCCAAATGCCTTCTCTTTTCCCCTCCTTCCAGGACCAGTAAATGGGATAAGATATTAAATGGCCTTTTCAGAATCAAGGACTGTATGTTTTTTATCTCATAAATTAGCAAATTAACATGAAATTAGTTTTATGATTCTCATCAACAAATTGATATTTTGGATGGGTTCTTTGGGTGTAGGTGTGGGTGATCTACACACCTAACTGCATTTGTGTTTACCGTTATAAAGTATGAATTTTTCACTCTGTTTGAAAGTTAGTATGAGCCATAATGTGAGCTTTCTTCACTCTTTGGCATATTATCTACTTGGCTTTCTGTTTATCACCTTTCTGCTGAGAGGTATGTTCACGTTTGGCTCCACTCCCTGCTTATTCTTAGGCTGCAAAAGCATGTAGTCTTCGTTTTTCAGCCACTTTTAGACATTCGTGTGACTTAGCCTGCTTTTATAATATCAAAATGTTGGTCTCAATACATTGTACTTGCTAAAAATCAATTGTGCATTCAAAAGACCTCTTCATAGTTGAGTAATCAGATCAGTACTTAATTTAAGCACATCTGAACTTGGGTTTCAGGACTGCCTTCTCCAGATTATTCTTAGAAGCAGTGATTCCTCATAACACATGCTGCCTTTTCCTTCGGTAGGTGTTCATGGGGAAGTAGATGGACCCATGAAGGCCTGATAGGCTGTGAACTTCACTTCTAGATTATTGATTCAGAATAAAAATAAGCCACAAAGAATCATTGCGTTGTTACTATTTGATAGTTCCTTCAACGCCTGGATGCTTGGTCTGGTTTCTCATGATTGCACAGAGCCAGGGTTTTCCTGGTCTGCCCCAGCAGGTGAGCTGGCCGTGGGCAGAGTCACTCCCAGCCTGTGCCCGGAGACCTGCCCACCGCAGGCAGGACTACATGCTGGGAGGAACTAGTAGCCTATTTTATATTTCTTTTCTTTCTTTCTTTATTAAAACAAAAGTCACCTATGTAAAAAGCCAGTTTGCTTTAAATAGAAAGTAGTGATTTACTTCTGCATTTTATTCACTCAGGTTCTATAAAAATCTGAACATTGAACTTATATAAAACATTGAAAACAATTAGAACTAAAAAGTCAAATCATTTTTCTTCCCTTTTGTGTTTTGCCAAGAAGCTAAAAAATATTCCTTGGTGTTCATGGATTATTTTTTTTCCTAGATAAAACCACCATTAGCCTTAATGATGTGGTCTCCCATGTACCTAAAAGAAATATGCTTCAGTGGAACATGGAAGAAGAGTGTAAATAAAGCTTATATATAATATTAATTTTTTTTATTTTTTTTTTAAGATTTTATTTATTTGAGGAGAGAGAATGAGAGACAGAGAGCAGGAGAGGGAGGAGGGTCAGAGGGAGAAGCAGACTCCCTGCCGAGCAGGGAGCCCGATGTGGGACTCGATCCCGGGACTCCAGGATCATGACCTGAGCCAAAAGCAGTCGCTTAACCAACTGAGCCACCCAGGCGCTCGCTTATATATAATATTTAAATAACCCAGTCCTTGTCTAGAACATATTTTAAATGTATATTTATTTTTAAACATATTTTGGTTCAAGCCAAGAAACAAAATGATTCTACTCTGAGATTTGTCCTTCAGTAATGAAATGATCTGTAAAGTCTGTGTTTTGCTAATTGGAAGAGTAAATCTGCATATTTTCTGCAGACTGTTTACTTTGAAATTGTTTCTAAACCACAGCTTGATCAGTTTTTATGTGTAACCAGGAGTGTGGTCAACACTTACTGAGTTTGCCAACAAGTCCATGAAGGAGTGTTCACTTGAGGATGCTGTTTGGACTCAGGGTGAACGTTCACAGCTCTGTCCTCTTGGGTCCAACCTGGTATCTGACAACATCATTTTAGGGAGTGTGTGAAAATACAGTCGTCCCCCCTTATCTGCAGTTTTGCTTACCTCGGTTTCAGTTATCCGCGGTCACCACAGTCTGGAAGCTGAAAGCCGGGGCTCCTCCTCACGAATCACCAGGAGGTCAGTTGTAGCCTCTTGCTACATTACAATGCCTGTGTCATTCCTGTCACTTCATCTTGCTGTGTCAGCACTGGATCATCTCCCGTCATCCCAGGAAGGGTGAGTACTGTGCAAGAAGAGATTTTGAGAGAGAGACACCACATTCACATACCTCGGATTACAGTATAGTGTTACAATTGTTCTGATTTATTATTAGTTACTGTTAATTTCTTATTGTGCCTAATTTATAAATGACACTTTATCATAAGTATGTGTGTATAGGAAAAATCATAGTATATACAGAGCTTGGTACTATGCAGTTTCAGGCACCCGTTGGTTGTCTTGAGCATACTCCTTGTGGGTAAGGGGGAGACTAGCTGAATTCTGAACTGAGGAGCCAATACCCTTTATATTATTTCTTTGTGCATTTGGACATCTTATAGAAAATTTACTTAGAAGAAAGAAAATAGTTGGTAACTCGCTGCACTTCTGTAGAGCCACTCATGGCATCGCTAGAATACGTCCACCCTTTGATCTAGCAGCAAACTTGCCTTTTTTTTGGCTTGTCAGCCTCTGAGCTTGACTTTCTTACCTGTAAAATGGGGATAAGGAAATGTGGGCTGCTTTTTTCAAAGGATATGTAAGAATGGAATGACATCATGCATGTAAAAAAGGCTTTGCAAGCTTATTTGGGTTTGAAAACTATATAAATAAAAGATGGACCCTTCTTTCCTTAAACTTAACACCTCTCCTGTTATCGTCTTTCTCTTCAGATCTGGGGCATACATGTGCTTGCTTAGTCACTATGTTTGAACAGTACTTAAAGAACTAGTTTAGAAGAGGAGGCAGATAAATGCCTAACCCACTCACCCTCCCTTCCCTCTCTCCTTATTTTAGAATCCTTGTGGTTCTTTGTTCCTAAATTTTTATGGTTGGTTGATAGCATCACTTCAGTTCTATATTCTTACTGATTTTTTTCTTTTTTCTTTTGGGGGGGGGGTCCGGTTGCTCTTTAAATTGCCGAGTGAGATGTGTTAAAATCTCTGTGACTGTAGGTGTCTTCCTTTATTTCTGTCAGTGTTTTGCATTTTGTCCTTTAAAGCCGTTTTCTTAGGCCCATAGACATTTTTAATGTTTCTTTCTCAGATATCAGCCATGTTATCATGATGAAGTTTCCTGCTTTATCTCCATTACTACTCCTTGCTTCGAAGTGCATTTTGCCTGTTTTCCTATGACCCAGCTTGCTTATGCTTACAGTTCATATGGTATGTCTTTTCCCATCCTCTCACTATTTGTATCTTTATTTTTAAAGTGTCTATGGTAAGAACTAGAGAGAGAAGACTGATTAAAAAGAGCGACAACCACCTCTGTGCGCTGCAATCTGACCATCTCTGCCTTCTGATTGAAGTGTTTAGTTCATTTCATTTCATACCTGTGAAGTTTCTACAATCAGAACTTTGCTGATGGTATCCTTTAGCCATCACTGAACATACTTTTCTATCTTTTTTTTCCTTTTATATTGGAAGTTAGATTAAGAGGTTTGATCAGATTTCTTTCCTTATTCTTTTTTCTTTTTTTTTTTGGAGTGACTATTGTGTATTTTATTGGGAGGCAGCTAATATCTGGCATTACCAGCCCGGTGCCCCCTAACTCATTATTTTAAAAACTGGCAAGTGGGGTGCCTGGCTGGCTCAGTCAGTGGAGCATGTGACTCTTGATCTCAGGGTTGTGAGTTCAAGCCCTACATTGGGCGTAGAGCTTACTTAAAACAAATTAAATCTTTAAAAAATGATAAAATAATGAGTTGTTTAGTATCTTCTAGAGGTATAGGGAGTTTTTAGAGAAATATATAAGAATATATGAGGATTTCTACCTTCTGCCTCTTAAGTTTAACCCCAAATTTGAAATAAGGCAGCCATTTTTTCCCCTTATTACAAGACACTTTAATGTAAATGTTACGATCTTCCTTTATTTCTTCCTCATGGTTCATTTTCTTCTAATTACTATTGATTATTTTCCTCTGATTTTCTCCTTCCTCCCTCCCTTAGTTTTTAATATCTTCCTCACCAATTCCACTTAGTCACTTTTCCCCATGCCTCAGGGCGCCAGGACATAACCTCAGGGGTCTCTGACCCAGTTTTGAAAAGCCATACTCAAGGGACGCCTGGGTGGCTCAGTCGTTAAGCGTCTGCCTTCGGCTCAGGTCATGATCCCAGGGTCCCGGGATCGAGCCCCGCATCGGGCTCCCTGCTCAGCGGGAAGCCTGCTTCTCCCTCTCCCTCTCCCCCTGCTTGTGTTCCTTCTCTCACTGTGTCTCTGTCAAATAAATAAAAAAAATCTTAAAAAAAGAAAAAAGAAAAGAAAAGCCATACTTGAACGTATTCATCTCGATTGTTTTTACAACTAGTTAGCCTTTTTCAGGCAGTGAGGAAGGAACACGTAGAGGGGAAATATCCAGGACTGACGCCAATGGGTGCCCGCAGTTAAGCCCAGCCACTTCGTGAGCACGCAAGACACGGGCCATCTACAGCCAAGGAGTGCTGTGTGTATCTAGTAGCTTACGTGGCATTTTTTCATTTTTGGTGTGACAACATGCGGCAGGGCAGGACACCCCTTGACCGCCAGAGCCATCCCGGTCTCGGGCACTCCAGGCTAGGCCATTGGTAGGGCGGCCCCTAAAGCAACACCAGAGGGTCCGCACGGCCGCTTTCTAGCACCCAACCCTCGTTCACGTAACAACCGTGAAGCATCAGCTCTGCTGAGGACTGCGGTGCAGCGCGGGGCCTGCGAGGCTCGGCCGGCAGGAAGGGGGGCCGGCCCCAGCGCCCCCCACGGGCCAGGAGCCGGGGCACTCAAGCGGGAAGGCGGTGAACAGTCTTCGAACCGGTTTTACTTGCGTGCCTTCCTACCAGTTTTGAAAAACATGACACTTTGATGGATTTTTTAAAAAAAATCTGGAATCATCCTCATTATATATATGTAAATAGTCTCAAAAGAGTCATTTTATCATGTATCGTAGATATTGACGTTTAAAATGAAAATGTCAATGGTTCTTTTAAATGTATCCAGTGAAATCTTGGTACAACAGAAACTTGATAGCAACCATTTTCCATATTTAAAAATCTCTTAACAAGCTTTGTGATACTCTATCACTCTTTTTGTTCCTTGAACTCCATTCTACCTCTCCCATAGAATTTTATCCTAATACGGATTTTATTTTCTTAAAAAGTATTATTGATCACCCTATGAAATACTAGCTCCGCATATTCCACATATAAATATTCTTTCTGTTACCATGGGGCTCTAAGAGTTTAATGAGCAAATGACATATATATTAGAAACTTTATTTGAACATTGATCTGAACTATGTCTTTCAATGAAATGAGTATGTGTTTATGATGACCTGGTTAAAGAAACTGATTTTCTAAATGTTCCTTTGTTTGGTGGGCAGAGATTTTGATATCCTACAGTAATGCTGCGCGTTGCAACTGTGCAAGGTCTGCGACTTGACGTTTCACGGGTGCAAGCAGAAGCTGGGCGGCAGTTAGTCACAGCAGAACAATAGCCAGAATGTGACCATGTTTGCATGTTCCTGAGCCCCAGTTCTCACAGGGTCAGTGTGGAGGGGCCCAGATGGATGCCTGCTCAGGCAATAGGTTGCATTTCAGGAGAAGAATTCTGGTCTTAGGAAACCCAAATCTTTTTTTTTTTTTTTAAGATTTTATTTATTTATTTGACAGAGAGAGACACAGCGAGAGAGGGAACACAAGCAGGGGGAGTGGGAGAGGGAGAAGCAGGCTCCCAGCTGAGCAGGGAGCCCGATGCGGGGCTGGATCCCAGGACCCTGGGATCATGACCTGAGCCGAAGGCAGACGCTTAACGACTGAGCCACCCAGGCGCCTCAGGAAACCCAAATCTTTTATAGGGGTCAGTAAGCATGCCTTCCATTGGCTCGAGTGAAACATTATTATCCTGGACAGTTAGCGTATTAGTTTCCTAGGGCCACCATAACAACATCCCACTAATTGGGTGGCATAAAACGACAGAAACTCATTGTCTCTCAGGTCTGAGGTCTAAAAGTGTGAAATCAAGGTGCTGGCAGAGCTATCTTCCCTCTGAAACCTGTAGGGGAATCTCTTGCCTTCCTAGTCTCGAGTGGTTTGCTGGCCATTTTGTTGTTCCTTGGCTTACAACTACATAACTCCAGTTTCTGCTTTGTCATCACATAGCGTACCCTCTATCTCTGTCTTCACATGGCAGTCTGCTTATAAGGACACCAGTCATATTGGACTAGGGGCCCACCCTACTCCAGTATGACCTTATCTTAACTAAGTATATCTGCAATGACAATATTTCCAAATAAAGGCACATGCTGAGGTACTGGGAATTAGGACTTCCACATCTTTTGGTGGGGAGGAGACAAAATTCAACCTAAAACAGTAACCATGTCTGCATTTTGGTCTCAAGGATGCTTACAAGGATATAAACATCCCTGAAAGTCCGAATTAAGGACAGTTAGTGCCTCACGCCCAAGACCTGCAGAAACACGAAAAACACATGGAAAGCTGACTCCAAATGTAAACTTATGGATGAGAGGTGAGTTGGTTTTTATGTGGGAGAAGAGCAGTTATTGAAGAAGACAGAAGTAGCTTAACCTACCAAAGGCTCCTTCAGAGACCCATTTGGGAAAGAGTTCATCCATATGGAACTTGAGGACCTGAAATTGATGTCCTAATGATGACCCCTATTCTTGCATATCTTGAGAAACAGTCACTACTACACCCCAGGTAGTAGAAACCCAGTCCAAAGATCACTATTATAAGAGATCTGGAGTAGCGCCAGCGTGGCTCAGTCCGTTAAACGCTGACTCTTGATTTCAGCTCAGGTCATGATCTCAGGGTTGTGGGATCTAGCCCCGTATTAGGCTCTCTCTGCTTGAGATTCTCTCCCTCACCCCACTAGCAAGGGGTGCTCTCTGTCTCTAAAATAAATCTCTAAAAAAGAGAGAGATTTGGAGGTGTACCTGGCCTGCCAGATCCAGTATAGCTTGAAGCATTCTTGGTGTTACAATGTCCCTTCCATTTTCTTGAACTGTCAGAGAAGTCTCTTCTAAAGGTTGCAGTTGGGCTGAGCAGTTGGGCAGAGAACTAAAAGAAGGGTCTCTGCCTTGGCTTGGGTAGAAGCAGTGGCTGGCGGGGGTGCGAGTCCAGGAATGGCGGCGGAGGGGGGGGCTGTTCAGCAGAGTGACAGATGATAGCCGGTGCAGGGAGAGAATGGACCGGCCAGGAGACAGGAGGATTGCTGAGGCAGCAGACCACTGGGGCGGTGGTGGGGGGAGGGAGGGTGTCATGACTTCCAGAAACTGAGGAGAGGAATTTGTCAAGACCCTGGAAGTCCTGAAGTTAAGCAGGAGGAGGAGTTAAATTTTTCTTAAAATGGGTATTAATAAATACATGTGACCTCATTTCACACTGCCATTGGCAAGGTCTGGACATGCAGGTTAAACTTTTTGACCAAATGGTATATGGCTCAATTGATGTGGAATCATACAATTCCACAGTAACTCACTAATGCAGACACAGGGTCTTATCTGCATAATTTTTAAAACTCTGCTTTCAATAACAAGGCCACTTTCTGAGACTCGTATTTGTAACCATCTTGCTTATTAGCAAGTATAGTCATCCTTGGACAGCCGCAGAAGATGATTCTTTATGTATTTTTTAAATTTTAAATTTAAAAATTTAAATTTAAATTTAAATTACATAAATTTAAATTATGTATAAATTTATACATATATACATATATTATTATAAATTTATACATATATACATATATTATTATAAATAAATAAAAATTATGTAATTTAAATTACATAAAAATTATGTAATTTTTAAATTTTATCAAAGCTAAGCCTCTGTGGTCTTGTGTACTTTTTAGAAGGATGATGATATTGAGGAAAAGAAGAGAACTTTCCTGTCTGTGTCCTCAAAGAATTAACTCCAACAAAATGGGACCTACAGCAGCTAAAGAATGCCTAGCTTCAACAAATTGTATAGATTTGTCAAATTTCAATTACCCACAAGTGAGAATTGTAACAATATTGGACAATATTACAATGTCTACAATATAAACCTCTCCCTTCTTCCCTGTGAAATCTTTAGTAACTTCTTGTGTAGATTTTTTTGGAGGTAGGGAAGGACTTCAAAGGAGGGAAAAGGAGAGTTGAAATCTAAGTTACATGTTAGTATGGGCAATATTTTCTTTTACCCTTCTGTTCCTGAAGTTATAATAAGAAAGGAATGGTGAGGGGGTGCCTGCTTGGCTCAGTCAGTTAAGCGTCCGACTCTTGATTTCAGCTCAGTTAATGATCTCAAGGTCGTGAGATCGAGCCCGGGCTCTGCGCTGTGTAGGGTCTGCTGGGATTCTCTCTCTCCCTCTCTCCCTCCCCCCACCCCGCTCACGCTCACGCTCTCTCTCTCAAATAAATAAATAAATCTTAAAAAAAAAAAAAAGAAACAATGACAAGTCCTTTCATTACCAACAAAGATCTCTCGAATTGTGTATCTGATCAGGGCTTGCTGACTCATCAGATGCTGAGGGTAACTTATATTTATCATCCATATATATCGATTACACTGGAAGGTGATAATGGAAAGGCAAAATATAATCAGTCTTCTTTTATTTTCCAGCTCTACTGAAGTATATTTGACAAATAAACATACGTTTATTAAGCTTACTTTGAAACCACTTTCCACATACTACCTAACAAAGGTACTTAGTTTTAATGAAAAAAAAAAACAAACCACAAAACAGCTATTTTCAAGGCTTTTATTTCCTTATTCCAGTCTGTGGGCACAGCTTTTAAATTTCCTAATATCTTGGCCTCTTCTGCTTATTTATTATCACTTTATATATATCACATTGAAAGTATTTTTTGGGGACACCTGGGTGGCTCAGTCGGTTAAGCGTCTGCCTTCAGCTCAGGTCATGATCCCAGGGTCCTGGGATGGAGCCCCGCATCGGGCTCCCTGCTCGGCAGGGAGTCTGCTTCTCCCTCTGACCCTCCCCCCTCTCATGTGCTCTCTCTCATTCTCTCTCTCTCAAATAAATAAATAAAATCTTAAAAAAAAAAAAAAACAGATAATGGGGACGCCTGGGTGGCTCAGTCGGTTGGGCGTCTGCCTTCGGCTCAAGTCATGATCCCAGGGTCCTGGGATCGAGCCCCGCATCGGGCTCCCTGCTCCGCGGGGAGCCTGCTTCTCCCTCTGCCTCTCTCTCTATCTCTCATGAATAAATAAATAAAATCTTAAAAAAAAAAAAAGAAAGTATTTTTTGTCTTAATTATCTGGAGTTAACAAATACTTAACGAGTGGCAAAAATACACTCTATTAGAGCCATTTGCAACCACAGGGATGGAGCTAGATAGTGTTCCCCTAAGCAAAATAAGTCAGTTGGAGAAAGATTTCATGTGATTTCACTCATATGTGGAATTTAAGAAACGAAATAGATGAACATGGTGGGGGAAAGAGAGGCAAACCATAAAACAGACTCTTAACTATAGAGAACAAACTGCGGTTGCTGGAGGGGAGGTGGGTGGGGGATGAGCTAATTGGGTAATGGGCATTAAGGAGGGCACTGTTGTGATGAGCACTGGATATTGTATGGAAGTGATGAATCTCTAAATTCTTCTCCTAAAACTAAACACCAAACAAAAAACCACCTTCTTTCAACTTAAAAAAAGAAAAAGCACTCTATTAGAAAATGGTGTAATCTCCTAGCAATGTTATTGACATTTTGATCTTGCTTTATTTTGGTTTTGGAGCTGGTAGATTTGTGTTAAAATTTTTTGGATCTCTTTGGGGTCTGAACTCTCTAGAGAGGCTCTATCAGAAGCAGCATAATTGCAGAATCTCCCATCTGGCCCCATGAAGCTGGAGAGTGGGAGTAACTGGAACTGGCCAGTAGAGGGCAGTACCGAAGCAAACCAGGACTCGAGCTGTGGCTTCCTTTCCCTCAGGGCACAGTCAGTGCAGTTCGGCTTCTTTGGACGGTGGAGAGCTGAGCAGTGCAGGAGTTGTTGTAAAAATGACCATTTTTAGTCTTAAAAGTTGGGGTTTTCATGACTACGCTTGTAGAGACAGGTATGCAGACAAGATTTGGTTCAAGAGATGAGTCTCTTCTGTCCATTGAATTTTGACCAAGAAATTCCAAACTCCCTCCTCATCCGGTGACTGTGTGGTGAGCTTCTACTGACTCAGAATCATTCACAGATGACTGTGATCTCGCTGCTGCTTCGTTACTGAGACGTCTTTGGTTTGTTCTGAGACTCCTGCCTCTTCCCCCAAATTATCAGACAAGAGGGCTTACCTTGGAATGTTTAGAAGGATGAACAGAGTACTTCTTAACAGTTTTGGAGGGGGAAAGAGGGTCACATACCATTTGAGTTTGTAGGGAAAGGACTTACTTCCTCCCACAGAAATGCCCATGACCCCAAACAAAATTCACTTCCAGTATTTCAAGGGTTCATGGAAACCCCTGTGTGTCCATGTGCCCAGGATAAAAATCTCTGTTGGGGAAAAGCTCTTGCGGAAATCCAAATAAACTCTTCAGGATCTGCAATAAATCTTGAAGCTTAGGACCAAGCCATAAATAAGTACTGACTGTTTTTGCCTAGACATCCTGTAGACAACACAGCGCTTGCGTTGTCCAGACTTGCTCTACCTGGCACCTCTGATTTTTTTTTTCTTGGTATGATTCCTGTTCTAGTGACCCTCACTTAAAACTCCGGAGTCACCTTTGATTCCTCTCTCTGTCATGCCCAATGTCACTCTTATACAACTCCTTTACATTTTCATTCTCACCCTCTTCAAGTCCGGCTTTTATTAGTAAAGCGGGGATTATAAATTTCGTCTCTCATCTTCTGTTTCTTTGTATTCCAGTCCATCCTTCTGACCTTTACTGGGCTATTATTTTATTTTCAAAGATTTTATTTATTCATTTGAGAGAGAGAGCGGGAGGAGGAGCAGAAAGAGGGGGAGAATCCTTAAGCAGATCTCTGCTGAGCAGGGAGCCCGATGCAGGGCTCCAGGATCCTGGGATCATGACCTGAGCTGAAGGCAGACGCTTAACTGACTGAGCCACCCAGGTGCCCCTAGCCTACTTTTTTTTATTCTTAAGATTTACCCATTTATTTGAGAGAGAGAGAGAGAGTGAGCGCACATGGGGGGAGGGGCAAAGGGAGAGAAATTCAAGCAAACTCTGCTGCACAGTCCTGAGATCATAACCTGAGCTGAAACCAGGAGTTGGACACTCAACCAATTGGGCCACCCAGGTGCCCCTATAACCTAGTATTAACCAGAAGCCTTACCAATTACATAAACAGTCAATCAACACATATTTTGTATGATATAGGTATTATACATTGAATCCTTACAATGAAGTAAGCCAAAGGAAAGAAAATGTTATTAAGAAAATCATAAGGAAGAAAAAATACATTTACAGGACTGTCCTGTAAAAAGCCCGCATGTAAGTGGACCCGCGCAGTCCAAACCTGTGTTGTTCAAGAGCCAACTGTAAAAGGATCTAGCACTGGTCCTAATAATTTCCATAGTAGTTTACTGCTCACATCTGCAATGGAAGAAGATGCTAAGTTTCAGTTAGAGATGAGTGAGAATAAAGGGTATTTCTTTCCCCATCCAATTTCATAGACCCCAGCTTGAAAATCTCAAACTTAGATAATTGATTGTCAAAGTAAAGTAAACATCAGAATCACCTGGATGCTAAACACCAACGGCTAGGACTTATTTCTGATTCAGTAGGTCAAGGGTACACCCTAGAATTTGCACTTCTAACAAGTCCCAGGTGTTGCTGATTTTGCAGGCCCGGGATCTACACTTTGAAACCCTTTGCTTTAGACTAGATCATTACGTCCTGCTATTTTTACCTACCCAAATCCTATGCCTCCCTGAACCCAGGAAAAAGTCCATCTTCTGTATTAAGTTCCCCTTGTCACCCCTCTCAGAAAAGATCTCTTCCCCTTTGAGGACTCTTGTCCCAATTCATTCATACCATGCTCATGGCATTTAGTTTTCTGCTTTGCTTTATGGTCACGGGGGTACAATATGGCTGGCCCCCACCTAGAGGGCCCGTCTCCTGAACTATTTGTGCTACTGGAAATGCTATGATATTTTAACCCTCCAGGAAGATTCCTTCTTTCACTCAGTAGACTGTGAGCTCTTCTAGGATATAAAACATGCCTTATAATTTGTGGAAAGGAGGGAAGGAGGGAAATCCTAATGGAGAACTCTGCATTGGGGAAATTTACCAAACAGCGTAGAAATTAGTAACGGAAGAGAACACCTAGTTTAGTCACATGACACCCTTTCTGGGTGACACATGTCGAAATATCCTTTATCCTGATTTTAAAAGTTATGACAAACTGAGTATTGTTGGAGTGGGGGGTTGGGTGGGAGGGATGGGGTGACTGGGTGATAGACACTGGGGAGGGTATGTGCTCTGGTAAGCGCTGTGAATTGTGCAAGACTGTTGAATCTCAGATCTGTACCTCTGAAACAAATAATGCAATATATGTTAAGAAAAAAAAAAAAAGAAGAAGAAGAAGAAGGTAGCGGGGGGGAAGAATGAAGCGGGGGAAATCGGAGGGGTAGACGAACCATGAGAGACGATGGACTCTGAAAAACAAACACGGTTCTAGAGGGGAGGGGGGTGGGAGGATGGGTTAGCCTGGTGGTGGGTATTGAGGAGGGCACATTCTGCATGGAGCACTGGGTGTTGTGCACAAACAGTGAATCATGGAACACTTCATCTAAAACTAATGATGTAATGTATGGGGATTAACATAAGAATAAAAAATAAATAAATAAATAAATAATAAAATAAAAGTTATGACAAAGTAGATAACATCCTGGGTCCTCCAGCAAAATTGCAGAAAGATATCCATTGGCCCATGGTAACCACATAGTATACGGCCTCATCTAGGTCACGGTAAAAATAAGAATGTTGTATAAGTCAGAGCTGTGGGTGTGGGTCTGACTTTTCCACAAAGGCTTCAGTGTAGTATTCTGGAGTTACTATTAAAGACAGGATGAACCCATTGGTGCCTTTACTACAGTTATCTAGACCTGATCAAACCTCCTACCCAACAAGTATCAAAAGTTTAAAATCAGCCTAGGAGGAGACACAGAGTTGGCTGGGTAAGTGTTGAGTTGCAGGATTCTGATTTCATCCCTGTACCGTTTAATTTTTCACATGCTCTCTCTCCTTTCTCCTCCTTTCCCTCCTTCCCTTCCTCCCCCATCCCTCTTCCGTTTCCTTCCCCTTTCTAAACCAGTGACTAGGATAGTGATCATGTAGGTTGGAGGTTGATCTACAGGGGCTTGTAAGGTTCCTTCCAAATGGAAAAGTCTGAGATTCTATAAAACAGACCCCCAAAAGGCATTCTCCCTTGCAAGGAAGAAATTGTGTTTGTGGTATTATTTGTTCCTAGGCTTCAAATCTCATTTATTTGGCATCAACTATGCCTTTGTGAAGAAGAATCCTGTTTTGAGAACTCAGCTCAGGTTTTCTGTATCTACCTGGCTGTGCTTGTGGGAATTACGAAAGCTCACTCTGTCACATTCAAGTAATGAATACAAAGGGAGGATAGTACTTATTAACAGCAATATGATCAACATTTACATGCGGTGCTTTTTAGTTCTAAATGGCTTTGAGAAGACTACTATTAATATTAAGTCCTTTTGCCTGTATTATTCCTTATCTTGGGTCAGAGGGTGTCCCTTGGACTGTAAACTCTGTTCTTGCTGGGTGGAAGGGCTCATTTTCGTAGTTATTGAATTTTTTTTCCCTATACGAGGCATAGTCTTAAACGTTTTACTCATCGTTTGTGGGTTGCATCTGTTCTTCTGGTGCTAGCTCTACATCAGTTTCTATTCTCATGCAGGCATTTAGAATGAATTATCCTCCTATTGTGACCACACAGGAAACTACTATTACTAGTCTTTCCTAGGAGGGAGAAACTGAAATTTTGTGAAAGGCCTGAAACAGATCTGAGAGTCCATCCCTGATCTTCACAACAGCAGGGTGTAGGTAATTCCGCCGCTCTGAACCCCTACCTTCCCGAGAAGGCACACTGACTATGGAAGCTGTGCTGACTGAGTGTTACGTCTTATGCAAAGCGCTTCACAGGCTTTATCTGAATGTGTGATAGGAAATGAATAAATCCCATTTTCAGGTGAGGAAACTGAGGCATGGGGTGGTTATGTAACTTGCCCAAAGTTATATAGCTCGTAAGGAGATAGAGCAGGGACTGTAATCTGACTTTATCTGACTCCAGATCCTGAATCCCTTTTCATTTTATTTTATTTTATTTCATTTTAAGTAAGCTCTACATCCAACATGGGGCTTGAACCCACAACCCCAACATCAAGAGTCGCATGCTCCACTGACCAAGCCAGCCAGGTGCCTCCCGAACCTGAATTCTTCACCACTTTATACTGTTTTTATACTGTTTATATACTTTATACCATTTTATATCTTTGTACTGTTGAGTAGTCTAGCCTATGGGGATGAGGAAGGTAGGTAATCCGCCTTGGAGAGGTTTACGGTTTGAACCCTCTGTGCAGCTAGATACAGATGTTCAGCTGGAGGTTGCCTCACGTATGCACCTCTCTCTTTGTCATTTTCTGAATATTCTAGATGGATTTGTAGAATTCTGCAGGTGTGACTAGACGGTAAGGATCAAGTGGCTGGGTCAATAGCTGTTTTTGCCTAGTGCCAGGCATAGAGACAGGGCTTGAGACCTGTTTGTTGAGTTGACGTCCTCTTTTTTCTAATCCCCACCCAAACCAAATTCCCTTTATGATAATCCCCGACCCAAAACAAAAGAATTGCTTTCCATGTATAGATTAAAGTAAAATTCTATTAATTAGGAGCCTAGTCTGACTTATTACATGGTTTCCTGAACTGAGGATCTATTTGGTCATCCTTCCTGCAGTTTGAGTCTTGTTGGGGGTGTGCAGGCCTGCCCCTTCCCCAGCCACATCTCACACACTCTTCCCTGGGACAGCCTATGCTGTTTCCTGCATCGTTGTGACTGCCCTTCCTTACCCCGAACCCTCTGTCACCTCTCCATACCGTCATCCTCACCCTCCGCTCAGTCAGCGCTTCCTCTGGAAGCCCCAGCCCCTTTTCCACCCAGCCTTGCTCAGTCTCCTTTGGCTGTGGGCTCTTTGATTCCTTTCCCTTGCTGCCCTGATCTCTCTTCTAAACGGGTGGCCATCCATTTCTAAGCGACCCTCTCCTTCTCCATTCTTTCAACTTCCTGGGGCCAGAGGCCAAGTGCCGTGTTGCTAACCTCTGTATTTCCAGTGCAGTGGCTGGGGTATGACATGCACCCTGGGCGGTGCCTGGAAATGCGGGAGGTTGCCCCCCCCCCCCCC
>NW_023270314.1:16050131-16062198 GCF_011800145.1 Mirounga leonina
CTGAGCCACCCAGGCGCCCGCCATTTCCCAATCTTATGTAAAATATGCATGTGAGCTCCACGAGCGCAGGGCTTCTTGTCTTCGTACTTGTGCATCTCAAGCATCTGGAAGAGTGTCTGCAAGGCTGGGGGGGCGGGCAGGTGCTCTGAAATATGTTGCATGAATAGAAGCGTCTTCAGAAAACTATATATTCATTGCTCTGTTGTATTCAGTCGTGCATGCTCTGCATACCCAGTTTGGAGGCAAGTCCCCTCCCTTGCGTGCCCAACTCCTCCCCTTCTAACTCCTTTGCACTTCGGAGCCCTCACCTGCAGAAACGTTGGTGTGGCCCAGGGGCAGAGACTGCTGGGCGGGAACACACCACGGAAGTCCCCCGACGGCGGGCGCGGACGCGCAGCGCGGTCCAGCCACAGCGAGGAGGGGGCTGCGAGGGGAACGGCTTTCCCAAGGTAACTCGGCTTCCACGCGCGTGCTGGGAATGGCTCGTGAAGACAGAAGCCGTTTGCTTTGAGCAAGTCCTGAGCAAGAATATCAGCTGGCAACTGTGTTTCTTTCCAGAGCTCCACAGCGTTTTGAAAGGGCGGCATTTGTTTAAAAGCCGTCTTTGCCCTGACAATCCCCGTTCATGTGCAGATATAAGTAAGGGCGCCGCCACAGGCCCGGGGCGTTCTCTCCCTCTGTGATGTTGCGGGAGGGCTGCTCCTCACCCTCCGACTTTCCTCCCGGCTCAGCTGGTCAGCGGCCTCACCGGGGAAGGCAGCTTGTTGTCGCGGGCGACCAACGTCTGGTTTCCGATGTGACCTGCGTGCCTTGGGACTGGCACAGAGGGGAGGTCGGGATGAAGCGGCAGGGCCTGGTGAAGGGTGTGGCTGTCAGATATTACCACACTTCTGGAAAATTAGAAGATGAATGGCCTCCAATTGATCACTGACATGGGGGAGGATAATTGTCAGGCACTTCTTGAAATCGTCTCATTCCAAAAACAATATTCGGTTTAGGGAAACACAGCGGAGAACTGAACCACACTGGGAGGCTAGAAATAGGTCAGTGTGATCCCAGAACAGCCCTTTCAGCATTGTTGTGTGGCTCCTCGTGGCTTCTGCGGGGCACCCAATCAGAGAGCTTGTCTTTAGACTAATGCTATTCAGCTGGTTACTATGGCAATGATGGAGTACTGGTTGTCATGGCAACGAAATGGAAATTTGGGGGACCAGTCTCTAGAAGAGGTGGGTTCATTAAGCCCCGTCTTTCCTTCTTTCCTTAAAACTTGACCATATTGTATAGTACTTTTAAAGGGGGTACAGTTTCAGACTCTGTGCGTACATTTCAGGATTTATATGATATTTTCTTATTCTTAGATCACATGGCTTAAATCTTTTCAACTCTGTGATGAGAATAGACACCCTTCCCACCCCCACCCCTAGTCTTCTATGGCTCATATTAAAGAATGACATTGCAGAAGCTGTGTTTCTTTTTATCACTCTGAAAGGGTTTCTGCCAAGCTCCACTGAATGCCTCCAAAGTTCACTTGGTATGAAATGGTATAAGGTCAAAATAAATTTAATGGATTGTAAATGATAAAGGATACTTTTTTCCCCCTAGCCTCACTGAGGTATAATTGACACAAAAATGTATATATTTAAGGTATACAGTGTGATGATTTGTTATGTACATCCATTGGGAAACGATTACCACAATCAAGCTAATTAACACATGCATCACCTCACGTAGTTATTTTTTATATGTGTGTGGTGAGAACACTTAAGATCTACTCTTCTAGCAAATTTCAAGTATGTAATACATTATATTAGTAACTATAATCATCATTCTGTACATTAGATGCCCCAAACTTACTCCTCTTATAACTGAAAAATGTATACCCTTTGACCAACATCTCCCCAGTTCCTACTCCCAGGCAACTATGATTCTAGCCTCTGTTTCTGAGTTTGACTTTTTTAGATTGCATATAACATGAAGGACACTTACCAGTTCAATCCAATCGCCTATTCCTCATTGATGTATTTCTTAGAATCACACTTTGAAGTGAAGCCTTTTGAGAAGCAGCCAAAAGCCTGGCTCTTTTTTCTCTCTGGTTCTGATAGAGGTTTCATTCCTTTTTGCTTTGAATCCACTGTATGGGATCATCAATGGGAAATATATGTTGTTCTTATGTTACATAGATGTGATAGACCTTTTTCTTGAATGCTCCCAAGGAGCCAATTTAGATGCTCCTTTTGGATTTCTGGAAAAGAAGGAGTAGTAATATTCATGGTTTGGGCTCAATCTGGGGCTCATTAGAGAATTTAGAAAAAATATATTGGAACAAATCTGAATTCACAGACCTTTCCATTTTTCTGAGATGACTTTGGTGTATGAACATGAACTCTGGAAAAGGCTTTTTGGTGCATTTCGCGGTGTATTTTTATTTGAGTTTGCTACTATAAAAATTTTACACGATCACATATGACAGCAATTCTTAAACTCCATGGTGCAGGAAAATCCCCCAGCAAGTGTGTAAGATGCAGGTTGCTGGACCCTATTCCAGCTGACATATAACATTATATCAGTTTCAGGTGTAGAACATAATAATTCAATATTTGTATATATTGCAAAATGATCACCACAATAAGCATTCCAGACCTATTGATTCCGATTTTTTGGGTGGACCCTAGGAATTTGTATTTACACAAATATCCCAGATGATTTTGAGGCAGTCTGTGGCCCAAATGACCATTAGCTAACTGCAGTGGGAAGGACACTCCTCTCTCGGGGGAAGAATGTGGAGGGAATGATCCTTACCTTCTTGTTGCTTCCATCAGTCCACCCAGGAAGGTGAGAGGACCGGTTCATCGAGCTTGAGGACAGCACCTGCGCTTTTGTGAACACCCGTAGGGCTCCTTCCTCCAGATGATGGATTGAAGTGGTGCCTTTATGGACATTGCTGGTGATACTTTTTTTCCCGGATAGATTTGTTTCTTATCGGTTGATTGGAAGCCCGAAACACATCAAGTCTGGCCAAAAAAGATGAGTGGTTTTCAGCTCATTAGTGCCTCTTCACTTCCTGCTGGAACCTTCCAGCGTGGCATCATACACCCATCATTGGCTTCACTTCTCTTGTCCAAAGCCATCTGCCATTGATTTTGAAGTCAAAGGAGGCTATATTGATAAAACCCAAGGGGAGTACTTAGGATGCAGATTCATCTCCTATAACAGAAGCCAAAATAATAGTACTCTAGTCAGATAGAAATGGCTCTTCCTACTTCGTCGCCCTGCTAGCCTCAATACATGGCTTCCATATTATGATCTAAGATCCATAGTCCTTCCTTCCCTTCCTCCCTTCCTTCCTCAAGTGGCAGTTTTGCAGGGGCAGTCACAGGTATGTCCTGTGAGGTCTGGGCTCAGGGACAGGAGCGAGGCAGGTGTCCTCACATAGTCTTTTCTGTGGCATTACCCTGAGTGGATTCCTAGCCAGATAGCCATCAAGTCTAATTCTCTGGCCTTCTGGAAGTTCTCCAAGCTGACTATTTAGTCTTTAAGAAAATTCCACTTTTGCTTAAGTTACCCAGTCATTTTCTTTTCTTGTGATCATGAACTTCGGTACTCTTTGTGCTTTGCACAGACTTACTGCCAAGAAGAACCTTAGAGGGAGTCAAGGCCCAGGAAAATTGATATCCAAATTTCCAGGGAGATCCAGAGCCCATTTGAGGGAGCCCCAGAGGAGTCAGTCTCAAGATTCATTCCATCACTCCCCTTGGTAACAGCATCACTTCCTTGACTGAGGAACTAGAGTTTTTCCTTCAGGTGAACAACTCCGTCCAGCAGCAAATTAAGCCCGTTTCCTTTTGTTCTTTATAAGTGGAACATGCTTGCCATGTTCAAGCTAAATTTAATGGAGTTTCCAGCTATCCAAAGTCTTATCAATAGCATCTTTTCTTGTTCTGTAAGTAAGTATGAAAGTGTTTACTGGAAAGAAAAGAATTTCTCATGTTCTGTCCTTTTCTCTTGCAAAGAAAAACACAGCACCAACATTAGCTTTAATTAGAGTACAATTATGGCCCATGTAGGAATAGAGGTCATTCTGAAAATCACAGGCTTGGCAGAGACTTTCAGAAGTCATTAATGCCATTTCTCTATTCCTGGATTTTTAAAATGGATTATGTAGGGGCGCCTGGGTGGCTCAGTCGGTTAAGTGTCTGCCTTCGGCTCAAGTCATGATCTGAAGGTCCCGGGATTGGCTCTAAGTCATTATCTGAGGGTCCTGGTATTGAGCCCCGTGTCGGGCTCCCTTCTGCCTCTCCCTCTGCCCGTTCCCACCATTCGTGCTCTTTCTTGCACGCTCTCTCTCTCAAGTAAATAGTTAAAATCTTAAAAAAAAAAATAAAGTGGATTATGTAAGTAACACGAGGGGGCGGGGCACAAGAGAAACCTAGAAGCAAAGTAGAAATTGGAGATTGCCAAGAAAGGTCCAAAGCCCTTTCTTAGATTGTTCAAGCATCTGCTGGTTCTCTAACCATAATGACGTTCTATCTCTCCGCTGTATATATTAAAATAATACTTTAATTTCTCTTTTGTTGTAAAATTAGTAAATTTGTTATCGCTACTAAAAACAAACAAAACAAAGCACATATAAGCAGAAAGGGCCAACCATCACCTGTAATCTCACTACTGAAGATAATCACCGTTAATAATTTGGTGTCTGTATTAATCCAAAATTTTGCTAGTGACAGAAACCCAACTCAAACTACCTTGAGTTAAAACAAGGAAATGTATTGGCTTACAAAGCTGATAAATCCAGCGTTGTATTTTGTTTTAGGTTCATCTGCATTCAAGGGCTCACACAATGTCATCAAAATTTGGTTCCTCTGTCACTTTGTATTTCTCTCCTGTTGTCTGTTTTCTCTGTGTTGGCATCATTCTCAGGCAGGCTGGAGGATGGTGGTGGCCCCCACAGTTCCAGGCCTACATCCTATTGACTTAGTCCCCTAAGGGAAAAGAGAGAAATGATTTTCCAAAAGTAAAACAGAAGTTTTACTACTAGTCAGATAGGAATGGCTCTTCCTACTTCGTCGCCCTGCTAGCCTCAATACATGGCTTCCATATTATGATCTAAGATCCATAGTCCTAATTTGGCCCAGTGTGGGCCATATACCTACTCCCCCTCAAGTCATTTAATCTCGTGGGAGGGGCAGGTTTAAGTCCTGTACCATTATACTTTCAACTTGTTACCTGGACTCCCCATCCCCTCTACAAATCTTCCATCCCCTTTAGAAGAACATCCAAACTCAGTGTGCTCTGAACGCCCTCCGTCATTAGCCTTTGGCTCCTTGGCTCGCTTTCCTGCTTCATGGTCTACCCTCTTTTCTTTCTCACTCTGCTCGCTTAAGCTGGGTTCTTGCTAGATCCCTAACATTTTCATCTGTAGGTCTGCAAATCTCCCTCTTTCGGCCTCATCTCGCAGAAGTACCAAGTACAATCAATTTCTGAGCCTTGAGAAGTTTCTTTAGTGCATATGAGTTTTCCAATTTAGGATTCAACTTTCTCCAGGTCCTAAATAAGTGCTCTTTGTCTTCTATCTTCCAAAACCGTTACTGTGTTACCTCCTTTACTCTCTTTAACCCTTGAATTTGTCTTTTTTTTTTTTTTAAATAAAAATGCCCCAGGGGCATCTGGCTGGCTCAGTCAGTAATGCGTGCAACTCTTGATCTCAGGGTCATGAGTTCACGGCCCATGTTGGGTGTGGAGCCTACTTTAAAAAAAATTCCCTTTTAACAGAGAGGTGTTAGGAGGTCACAGAGGTAAATGCCTATCTTCAAATCACCACCTTTAAGCAGAAGCTTCACCTTTAGTCTCTTAAAATCCTTTCTGTTTAAATTAGCCAGAGTTGGTTTCCGTTGCTTTCAACTAAAAGCTCTGATACATGTATTCAGAAAGAATATTCTTCCTAATAAAGATAAAAGAATTGTTCTTGAGGATAAACAGAACCCTGAATGTTTTTTTTAAGTTTATTTATTTATAATATCTAAACCCAACATGGGGCTCAAACTCACAACCCTAAGATTAAGAGTCGCACACTCTACTGACTGAGCCAGCCAGGCGCCCCAGACCCTGAATATTAAAGAGGTGAGGGACAGTCTAGACCCGGTTACTATTTAACCAGAGAGAATTTCCCAAATTCTGCAGCCCACAACAGTTGCAAAATGGTGCCTGTTTACAGCAAAGGGATGTGAACATTGCATTTGCCACCTCCAGAGAAGATGGTGTGGAAAAGACACAGCCAGAACTTATCTGTGCTGGTTTAATCACTTCAGTCTCTATGAGCAAAATAGTGGGAGAAACTGTTTCATTTTTTCTTGGTGGTATTTTAGTTTTTCTTAACAGCAATAAAATGTTGAAGGAAAAAAATTAAGATGCTCAGAAATGAGGAAAACTTCCTTACCATGGTGTGAAGCAAAATACACAACCACAAATTCTGACTGAAGAGGTAAAACACCTGACCAAAACAAGTAAAATTACCATCCACAATAGCTCATACATTTGCACTTAGAAAAAGGAAAGTTATCATATAGCCTGTTTGGAATGGGAGTGTATTCATGAAGAAAAAATAGTAAGGTTATGGCCAGAAAACCAAGTGTCCCAGCGATATAGGTGAGCAAGAGGAGGGTCAAATGTCTCTGATTATGAAAAATATCACCATGGGCTCTGGGAATAATTTACCTTAAATAGAGAAAATTTCTTTTCTTTTTTTTTTTTTTTTTAAAGATTTATTTATTTATTTGAGAGAGCGAGAAAGTACATGAGAGTGGGGAGGGTCAGAGGGAGAAGCAGGCTCCTCGCCGAGCAGGGAGCCCAATGCGGGACTCGATGCGGGACTCCAGGATCATGACCTGAGCCGAAGGCAGTCGCTCAACCAACTGAGCCACCCAGGCGCCCAGAGAAAATTTCAAAATAGGAATTCATATGTAGGTCAAGTGCAGGTCACGAGTTTAAAAAGTCTACTGGAATTGAGAAATATATTTAGAATGAAGATATTATCATTGAGTCTTGACAAGGCAGGTTCAAGGGAAACTTTCTAGAAGATAATCACCAGGAACTTCTGGACACGGAAGTACTGGTCACAGTAGAGAGGAGGCTACTGTTAAGCCACCCCATTGGAAGGTGGAATTCATCCTTATTACATTTCTTTTTTAAAGATTTTATCCATCTATTTGACAGAGAGAGAGAGAGCAAGAGAGCACAAGCAGGGGGAGGGGCGTGGCAGGCAGAGGGAGAGGGAGAAGCAGGCTCCCCGCTGAGCAGGGAGCGCAACTTGGGGCTCGATCTCAGGACCCTGAGATCATGACCTGAGCTGAAGGCAGACGCTTAACCGACTGAGCCACCCAGGCGCCCCTCCTTATTACATTCTTACAGTTCCATCGCCTGAGCCTCAACCCCCAATTGCCAGACCCAGTAGAGTTTCCAGAAGTTTATCTATTCCTTTTCAGGCTCTCATCCCTCCCCGCTCGACAGAATTCCTTCTTGCTTCCAAGGACCTGAGGGGATGCAGAAGTTGTCCGGCTGCACCCAGTGCTCATCCCCTGAGCGTGGCAGACGGGCCCCCACCACTGCGCAGTTGCTGGCCTTTGAGAGCTGTGCCCAAAGTGGAGTGCTGCACAAAGTCCCTGCGGTCAGAGCAGATGGGGGTGCTAAGGCGTGGCGTCCTCTGAGGTAGCAAATCTAAGCGGTGCTGACACAGGCAACCAAAGGTACACGTTGGCAGATGACTAAGATGTCCGAACAATGTCCCTGAAGGAGTAAATAAGCGTTCCAGTAAAAACAGACGCTGAAGGCAATGTACTGCAATACGTACTCCATAACGGGGCCCAGTGGGTGAAGGGAGCACCTTTCCCCTCAGCGTTCATTTGGTGGCGATTTTTTGCCAATGTGTCCAACCGTCAGGACAGATGAAATCATTGTCTCATTTCTAAGGAAAGGCCTAGAGAGTTGACTTGAAATTGAAGGTCACTTTAAACTGTGCAAGATGCATGAACTTGTTAACATGCAACTTTTCTGTTGATGTCCTTTCGTCACCGTATCAGAGAGATGGAAAACAAAAGGAAGAACAATGTATGCTCACGTCAGGATCAGCATTCCCATGGACTAGAAAATCCTTATCTTCATCCTGAGTTAAGGAACCTAGTACCAGGAAATGAATAATAAAAACACTAATGTGAAGTGTCTACATGCAGCTGGAGGCAAGACTGAGTTCATCCTGGTTCTAGGCCTTCGTGATTTACACGGGCATCCTTTCCCTTCTGTTGTTTTTAAACTTACATAGTATGGATCTGTAGTGTGACTTAGGTTTTCGGGCCTCAATGAAGTTGGCTTGTCTTTAAGTCCCTGTGTATCTACAGTTTTCTTAGATCTTTGCTGAGAAGAGGCTTTTAGGATGGATGTTTACAATGCACCTAAGAACTGGTCTGCTCCGGTGAGCAAGACAGACAGTTAAAGACATTTTGAAGAAGCAGAACGGAAACACATCACCTCATGTCTCCACTTCAACCCCCTATGATGACTGCCCATGCCACTTGGAACAAAATCCCAACTCCCAACCTGGGTCTACACGATCCGGCTCCTGCTGAGGCCCCCAACCTACCTCGTTCCTGGTCCCCCTCATTCACTGACAGTTTTGCTGTTCTGAGCTTATTTCTACCTCAGACCTTGACCCTAGCTCCCTCTACCCGGAATGATCTTCCCTCGGCGTTTCACATGGATGGCTCCTTTTTGAGGTTCAGACTGCTGCTCAACTGTGAACTCCGCAGAGAAGCCACCCCAACAACCTGCTAAGCGAATACCCTGGATACAGGCTGATGAGGATATAAATTTGTTCTGCCCCTTTGCAGGGCAATCTAGCAACAGTGACCCAGGTCACAAACATGCATGCCCTTCGGCCCAGGGATTCCACCTCTGGAAAGTTATCCTACAGATACACTCGCATGCGTGGGAAATGACCTAAGGATAAAGTTATCCATTGCAACATTATCTGAAATAACAAAATATTGCAAACTACCTACATGTTCCTCAATAGGGGACAGGTTAAATAAATTACAGAACATTCATACAATGGACTACTTTCTTAATTTGCAGCTATAAAGGAGAATGAGGAAGATCTCCAAGTCCTGATATGGGAAACTCTCCAAGATATACAATCAGGTAAAAAAGCGAAGTGCAAAACAGCATGGCTGGCAGGCTGCCATCTCTGTGAGGAGGGGCTAAAATAAGAATAGTACATGCTTGTATTTGCTTGTTTATATTTTAAAAAAAACCAGTAAGGACACACACAAAAGCATGTAGACAGGTTACCTAGGCAGGATGAATGGGGAGATACAGGTGAATGGGGGCCAGGGGTGGGAAGGAGACTTTCCCTGAACACCTTTTAATACGTTTTTGTGTCTGATTCATGTCACTGTATTACCTTTTCTAAATTAGATACATTTTAAATGGTTTTCATTCTGCGATAAAATAAAACAGCACTTCCCAATCCCCCTTTATTCTATTATCCTGCTTTATTTTCTTCAGGTAGCATTTACTACTGCGTAACAGGATATAAATATGGAAGCTCCACCGAGGGACCAAAACCTCATACTCTAATGTAGGAGACCAAATCAACACGCACATTTTCAAAAGATTTCATTAAAAGCTTGTGAATGCCTCACTTTCCTCTAGTGGCATATAGATGCTGGATATTAGGAGAACGATTTATGAAGAGGCTTTTAGAGAGAGGTATGGGTGTGCTGTGAGTACCCCTCAAAGGAGACTGGGGTGCCTAGTGCTCACTTGCACCTTAGTGCACCGCCGGCCCCCACGGCCCCAATTTTGACTTACATCCCCTGCAGTGGAGGGACACAGCGGGGCGGGGTCTGACTTCCTGCGACCTCTCCAGTAAGGTGCTGACAGAGGGGCTGAGGGAGATGGGGGTGTGGTCTAGCTGCACTTCCGGGGTCTACGGGGTGGGCGGGGCAGGAAGTGGGCCGAGCTCTCTGCAAGAGAAGGCGGGGTCAGTGGCGCCTTAGGTCTTGGCCAAAGGATTGCCTGGAGGTGAGAGCAGAGTCTCGCAGACCTGAGCTGGATTCCTGCCGGCTGAGGAAGCAAAAGACAGACAGGCATCAGGGGACTTTGAGGGAGCGATCCCGCAGGGACCGATGGGGTCAGGGGTCTCTGAAGACTCACCAAAGCACTTCTCTCAGGAAAGAGTCTGGGTCTCACTCTGGCTTAAGCACAAAGCCAGTTGAAGCAGATGGTACTGATCAAGGAAGAACTTTCGTGCATCTTTTCCTCTCCCTCTGGCTCCTTCTCTTCTAGGTCTTGGCTTCCCCTCTGCGGCTGCTGACCCCAGCTGGAGGTGGGGAGGAGAACGTTCATTCAAATGAAATATGAAGTTTACATTATTTACATGGGACCAAACATTGCAAATGACTAAATTAAGACTGTGTTTATAACTTAAAGTGATCATAAGGATTTGTATCGCCTGATAATAGGCAGAGTCAGTGTCCTGATAGAGAGCAGGGCAGGTGGCAAGGTGCACTTCTTTAGGTCGGGGGATTGGGGAGAGCCTCTTCGAAGAAGTGACCTTAGTGAGGTGAGAAGACAAACCATCCTGACATCTCAGTAAATTCTAAGACTCTCCTAAGCAGAGAGAACAAGGGCTTCCGGCCCTGAGAACGTTACTTGAGATAATATTACCCTCTCCCAGTCTTCCTCTTCCTCCCTGGCTGCCCCTCTGGCTCCCCGGCTCACCCCTCATCCCACCAAAGCTCTGCACGCACACTTAGCATGAGGTCCTGGTTCTGGGCTTTCGCCCTTCCTCTCCCTCTGGGTCTAGAAGATCTCCAGTCTCATACCTTTCAATACCAAACTAACAGACCCGCCCTGAGTCAGATCCGATTACCTCCCAGATGTGTCCTCTTGGATGTCTAACAGCCGTCTTAGGTAAGCCCAAACCTGAATTCTTGGTTGGTCCCTCTTGCTGACATCCCCCCGGTTTTTCGTAAGTAAATACCAACATTGTCCACCCAGTTGCTTGAAAACACAAACCTGGGAGTCAGTCTTGCTTCTTCCTTTTTCTCTATCCCCATATCCAATTTATCTGCCAATCCTGTTGGTTGAACTCTTAAAATTGACTCCCAGTCTGTCCTTCTCCACCTGCAGTGGTCCACGCCACCCTCATCTCTCACTGTTGCTTCTTAACTGTGGTCTCCCACTTCACTCTTGCCATTCCCTCCCTACGTCCCCACCGCCAGGTGATTCTTAGAGCATCTAGAGTAATCTTCTTTCTTGTCGTTGTAAAAAACACATAAAATTCACCGTCATACTATTTTTGCATGCACACGACAGTAGCATTAAGCATATGCACGCTGTTGTGGAACAGATGTCTATCTAGTGTTTCATCTTGCAACACTGAAGCCCTCTACCCACTGAACAACTCCCCCTGCCCCTCTCCCCACCCCCTCCAGCCCCTGCCGCCACCACTCTACTTTCTAAGAGTCTGACTACTCTAGATACCTCACCTAAGTGGACCTGTACCGTATCTGTCTTTTTGTAACTGGCTTATTTCACTTAGTCTGATGTCCTCAAGATCCATGCTGTGGCGTGTGACAGGCCTCCCTCCTCCTTTTGAAGGGCTGAATGTGTACACCACGTCTTCTTTATCTGTTTGCTGACTGACATTTCAACTGCTTTCGTGGCTGTTGTGAATAATGCTGTGATAACAGCAGTATACAAATATCTCTTCACAATGCTGTGGATACATACCCAGAAGTGGCATTGCTGGATCATACGGTAGTTCTGTTTTTAGTTTTTTCAGGAACCTCCACACTGTTTTCCACAGCAGCTGCATCATTTTACAGTCCCACCAGCAGCGTATAAGGATTCCAGTTTTTTCACTTCTTCACATCCTTGCCAACACTCGTTATTTTCTTCCCTCTCCTCCCTCCCTCCCTCCTTCCCTCCATTTCCTTCTTCTTTCTTTCTCTTTCTTTCTTTCTTTTCTTTCTTTCTTTCTTTCTTTCTTTCTTTCTTTCTTTCTTTCTTT